>NC_134485.1:372799050-372852824 GCF_040206685.1 Ascaphus truei
AGAGTCAGAGAGAGAGTCAGAGATGCCAAGTTTCAGGAAGAAAACATTAATTTTATCGTTGTTCTTATTCTTTTTTTTTTTTTTTTATCGTGTACTTTTCGAAATAAACCTACGTTTCTATGAAAATTGAAGTTTTTGTTTTTTGCGGCCCACCTAAACTTAAACCTTGTTTATTTGGTCCGTGTTAGCCTTTGAGTTTGACATGCTTGTTGTACAGTATACAAATGGGAAGCAGGGGGTCCCCGGAGCTGATATTAATGCGGGGCAGCTCGGGAGACACCCGGCTTCAATCCGATGTAGTTAGAATACATTTTTTCTTCAGAGACACATCGCGGATCCCATCTCAAAGATCAGTTGCACATTGCAGGAGTGTTCTGGCAAGAAAATTACTTGTTCAAGAGATTGATTCGGATTGTCGATCTCAGCCACGAGTGCACACATGAATAACACCAACACCAGTTGTTATGAGTAAATATAATTTATTGGGTACTTAGCTTCGGAAATATTTCAGCATTCTATGGCACTCAGGATACCGCTCATGATGTCATCAACAACCAGGGGACGCCCGTGTGTGTGTGTGTGTGTGAACTTGTATGTGTGTGAGAGAGCTTATGTGTGTGTATGAGAGAACCTGTGTGTATGTATGTGAGAGTGCCTGTGGGTGTGTGAGAGAACCTGTGTGTGTGTGTGAGAATGCCTGCGTGTGTGACTGAATATGTGTGTTGCTTATGATCAGCAACCCCAGCCCAAGCCCGTGAAAGGTGGAGGAGGGGGAGAGTAGGGGGTCCCTCCGCTCGGGCCACGCCCCCTGCCGTTCAGGCCTCCCGATCCCGACCACCCCCCGCTCCGTCTCCCGTTCCCTGCAGACCGCATATCGCGGTCGGTATATGTCGGCGCCTCACCTGTCAGCAATGCAGGAGCACTGAGGGAGGGAACGGGGCCCTGATCTTAGAGGGCTGACGGAGTGGGCTGGTGGGCGGGGGAAGGGGGATGCAAATGCATGCCGGGGTCATCCGAGGGTTGGGGAATCGGTGGCTGCCTCCTGCTTGACCCCACATGGGAATATGGAACACCATAGGGAGATAGGTCTGCATGTAGTCGACTAACGTCAGCGTCATGTGCGCCAGTGGCCCCTCCGCCTTCTTGGATGCAGCTATATGGTTACAATACATGCAGACCACCGGCACATTAAACGTTCACCACCCACACATTAAAACACAGAGGCACTTAAAGGAGGGGAGTCCGGCACCCTACCATATAGAGAGTAGACACTCACATATAAGAGGATAATGAAAATTAGGTAGCTGGTCCTCTGAACTCCTCACCAACAAGAGTGGTCGGGATTGGCGCTACGAGGACCGCACAATAGGAACCCTTTGGGGGGGCACGGAGCTCCTTACAACCTATAGTCACATAGAGGGCAAAAACAGGAGGAGTAGGGAGAAGTGGAGTTTTGGGGGAAACTCTTTAGGTGGATGTTATGTAAATGAGAGTTTTTTATTGCTAAAGTTATAAGTTATGCTGTTATTTAACTGTTGTCTGTTTAAAGGAGATGCGCCGGCAGGACAGTTCCCTGATCGGCGTGTATGTGTCCTCCGCTACGATCCCTACAGAATAGGGGTCGCAAACAAGTCCCAGGGAAGCCAGGACCCAGCAGGCAGGGAAGATCCCGTCGTCAGTCTGGGCCAAAGGATCCATCCCTTGGGCGCAAGGGCCACTCCCGGGGGCTCCCGGAGTGGGCTCTTGTCTTCATGTTTGTATTTGTTTTTTGTACATTACAGTATCTGTTGTTATGTGTCGTGAACCCAATCCCCTTGTTGTTGACCCTCATGTGCTACTCCCAGTCCCCCCCTCCCCTCCCCCTCCCTCCCCGTTGCCTCCCACTCCCTCCTTACCCTTCCCTCAAATACCTATCTACGAGTAAGCGCCCTGAAGGCAGTGATCGTCCGGCCCTACACATGGAAGCCACGGGTAAGTCAAGCAACATAATGATGCACGTAGTCACACACAGCAATAAATGGCGTTGACTTTTATATCTCACAATGTGCAGGGCTTTAACAACCCCACTAAACGCAAACTAGCCTTCACAGATTATAAAAGAAAACATGCAGATGTGTTGCTCCTACAGGAGACACATTTCAGCAAAACCAATACCCCCAAATATCTTGATAAAGACTTCTCCCAGGTTTTTTCGGCCTCTGCTGAAGTCAAAAAGCGTGGAGTTGCCATCCTATTCCGTAATAGCATCCCTTACGAAGGTCTGATAACCAAACGGGATAACGATGGCAGATTTATTATAATAGTAGGAACTATTAGGGGACAGAAGATCACAATCGCCTGTATATATGCCCCCTGCGAAAAGAGTGCAATTTTCTTCGAGAAATTCTTTAGAATCCTAAACTCGGTTGCACAGGGAAGCGTGGTCTTAGCAGGAGATTTTAATATGGTCCTGCAACCTCACATGGACAGATCAGGTGGAGCTACCCTACACAATAAAGGAGCAGGTATATCCCTACGAAGAGGTCTCAAATGTAACCAACTAATAGACATTTGGAGAGAGCTACATCCAGCAGATAGGAATTACACATTCTTCTCGCACCCACATTGCTCATACAGTAGGATTGATTACTTCGCAGTGTCCTGTCACCTGGTCCCCAAGGTCACCCAAGCGGAGATCCATGATATTTCATGGTCTGACCACGCACCCATAGAGCTCCGGTGCAACAATATTCGAACGGGTAGACCAGGAACGAACTGGAAGCTAAATGAATCCATTCTAAAAATTCCAGAGATCTGTGATACTGTGGGTAATGAGATAGACCAATTTTTCAAAGTAAATGCCGGCTCTGTCTCCTCACATCTGGTCCTCTGGGAGGCGCATAAAGCGACTCTCCGAGGTACCCTCATAAATATCACGGCTAGACGAAAAAAAGAGAGAGAGGCAAAAATTGTCACACTCCAAACTAAATTACAAACTCTCTCCGCCAAACATAAAAAGAAACTAGACCCGCAAACCCTACAAGAGGTAAAAGACACTAAAATTGAATTAAACATGATACTGACCTCCAGGGCTGATAATTCATTGAGTTGGTCAAAGAGGAAATTTTACGAAAAAGCAAACAGGCCGGATACGATGCTGGCCCGCATGCTGAAAGACAGGCAAATTAAATACAACATCCAAGCTTTACGCTTAAAATCTGGTACCCCTACTTCAAACCCACAGAAAATAGTAGATGAATTCGGCTCCTTCTATGAGACACTCTATAATGGTGAGAAAGTGGCACATAATCCTAGCACGAGCAGTAAGCTAAGAGATTTCCTGGCTAGCTCCAACCTGGTGAGATTGACAGAATCAGACAGAGCCTCCCTAAATGCCGACTTCACACACGAGGAGTTGACACAGGCCATTAAGGAACTCAAACCTTCAAAGGCACCGGGGCCGGACGGCTTCTCAGGGTTATACTACAAGAAATTTATCAAATTACTTGCCCCAAGGTTGCTCCAAGTATTCAACGCTATTTTAGCGGGAGCCCCCATCCCCAAGGAGATGTTACAGGCGTCTATATCAATCATCCCGAAACCAGGGAAAGACCCACTAGACTGCAAAAGTTACAGGCCCATATCACTAATCAATACAGATATCAAGCTATATGCAAAGTTATTGGCCAATAGAATATGTCTTATCCTACCCAGACTCATACATCCAGATCAGGTCGGATTTATCAAGGGCCGACAAGCCGCAGATAATACCCGTCGATTTATAGATCTGATAGAATTGGCCACTATTGACACTGCTCAAAGTATGTTGTTAAGTCTGGACGCCGAAAAGGCTTTCGATAGGATAGACTGGCCCTACCTAAAGGAGACGCTTGCGGCATTTGGCTTTGGAGATCGGGTGAGTGATGCGATTCTATCGCTGTACTCTAACCCCACCGCCAGGGTTGTACACCAAGGCTACCCCTCTCGGCCCTTCCAAATTAGGAGTGGTACGAGACAGGGTTGCCCATTATCGCCCCTCCTATTCGCCCTCTGTATCGAACCCCTGGCGGCGCAAATCAGAGGAAACCCTGACATCTCAGGGTTAAACGCATACTCCCAAACCCATAAAGCGGCCCTGTACGCAGATGACATCCTCTTGATGATCACGAAACCCCTCACCTCACTACCGAACTTATTTGACCTGCTAAACAGGTTTTCTAAAATTTCCGGCTTCAAAATCAATCAAGCCAAATCTGAGGCTCTCAATGTCAATCTCCCCAGCCATATAGAAAAACTATTAAAACTAAACTTTAAATTTCACTGGCAACACAAATCTATAAAATATCTGGGTGTCCACATCACCAGAAACGTTAAAGAAATATACGACGCAAATTACCCCAACCTAATCCGGACACTAAAATCAGACCTACAAAAGTGGACATCTAAAAGGATCTCCTGGATAGGAAGAATCCATAGTGTTAAAATGAACTTACTCCCCCGTATTTTATATCTCTTCCAAACTCTCTCAGTGCCACTCAGATTGAAAGACCTGCACTCGCTTCAATCCGACATCTCCAAGTTTATATGGGGAGGTAAAAAACCAAGAGTCAGCAAAATTAATATGAAAAGGCCGGTCTTGGCTGGGGGTCTAGCGGTACCCTGCCTGTTATCATATTACAAAGCGGCACAGTTGAGCCAAATTGTGCAATGGCAGTCTGACCCGAGATCTAAGAGATGGGTCGAATTAGAGAGCGCAGCCTGTGAACCTATAGAATTACGTAATCTAATCTGGCTCCCCAAAATGGTGCGAAAAGGCGCCAACATGCCGCTATCCTCAATGACCAACTCATTGTCAATCTGGGAGGCCACAAAATTTAAACATTCCCTCACAACGACACGCTCTATGATGTCACCCCTGTGGAACAATTCCGAGTTCGTGCCGGGCCTATCGGTCGGTAATATCTCAATTTGGAAAAAGAAAGGTTATAATCGGATTAAAGATCTGGAAGGCCATGACAGAAAAGTTAAGACGTTTGATCACATCAGATTAGAAAAAGAGATCCCCCACTCAGAATTCTTTAGATACCTCCAGATCAGGGCGTTCTATAACAAATTTGCCCCGTACCCACAATTGACACCCTTCGAAAAGCTCTGTCTGGCAGAGACCGACACAAAGGGACTTACCTCGCAGCTATACAGCGAAGTGATCAGTTCTAGCAAACAAACCCATGAGATACCCTCATTTAGATTGCGCTGGGAAACAGACATCGGAGAATGTCTGGAAGACGAGGACTGGAGTGCTATTTTTCTAGCCACAGCAAAGTGCTCCATATGTACCTCCCTCAAGGAAAACGCATATAAGGTCCTGATGCGATGGTACCTTACCCCACTAAAATTATCAAGGTTCGTGCCGGGATCCTCCCCGCTGTGCCCGCGCCAATGTGGAGGATCAGCAGACCTGCTACATATGCTGTGGTCTTGCCCGCGGATCTCCTCATTCTGGGAGACAATTAGACTTTGGATACAGAGACTGTTTGATCTCACTATTCCCCCAGATCCGTGGCTGTTTCTCTTGAACAGACCACTAGCGGGTCTCTCTAAAGCTCATAATAAACTTATTGCTCACTTTGCACTCGCAACGCGGTGTGAGATCGCAGCACTATGGAAAAGCTCAGACATACCAACCATCCCAAAAATTCGGAATCGTATCTGGTTTATCTGCCAGATGGAAAAGTTAACGAGTCTGGTTAACGACACTGGCGACAATTATCTAAAAGTCTGGACGCCTTGGCTGGCACAGACAGACATCCCGGGGTTAGAAAGGGCATCAATCTGGCTATGATAGTTTCCAAGTCCGTTCTCCTTGGGAGAGGTGTGCTACACCCATGCTCGGCATAAGATGATTACATCTCAAACAGGTAACATACCTAGAGAGGCAGCGTAACAACTCTGAGACACACTCACGAACACAGCATCCATCCCAACCCCCTCTTCCCCCCCTCCCCCCCTCTTCCTCTTGGATCAATGTTTGTCTACCGGTTTGTCCGTCCGTATGGTTGATTGTTTGTCGGTCTTCACGTTTGTTTGTCTACCCATGTAGTTGTCTACCTGTCTATGTATACGTCGTCTGGATGAGTCGTGTGTCAGCCGACTAATCGGCAGGGCGGTTATTGATTCGGTGACTGAGCTTTTACACCTGGTCCCCCCCGATTAGAAGGGGGGTTTGACACCATAATATGGACCCCGGAAAGCGAGCCGTGTCTCGATACCCCTTTAGGCCCACCAGTCTGACCACAGATTAAAGTTCTATTCCATTGATATTAGTAACATTATACTTCCAGATACACTGAGAATCACCATGACATAATGTATTTTGAAATGTATTGTATTGTATAATATTATAAAATTATAAACTAATAAAATTTAAGTTACAAAAAAAAAAAACAACCAGGGGACGCCCATCATCGGTTAAGATGAACTGCCTGGTCAATAGTTTCTGTTCTTTGATCAATTTGTACTGCGCGCAGTCCTGAGTATACTATCAACTTTGCCACAGTTGAGAGTCTGGCACATTTCTGTGCTGTTCAAATGTATGAGAGAACATATCCAGGCATTCAGCCAACATCCTAGTTAGGGAGGCAAGAGGGGACTCCCGCTCCCAGGAGACTCCCGCTCCCAGGAGACTCCCACACATGTCTAGAGAACTTCTCATAATAAAAATGACTTTCCACTATGTATCCTGTTCACCACAAAATTAACTCAATTTAAGCATGTCTGTAAGAGACAAAATGTAACGCATCATTCACCTTGGCCATCAGAAACACAATAAACTCAATTTTCATTACAAGGAGCCATGTTCATCTCGGAGCTGCCAGAATAGCTCGATATTTTTAAAAAAATGCGAGTTTGGGCAGGAGCAGAAGCAGCACTGCGTTGGCATCCTTCCCTGCCGATGTAGTGCTACTTCAGCTCCTGGTCCCAATCCCGGAATCCAACCCGGAAGTGCGGTAGCTACCTCTGAGAGACGCTGAGAATGCTGAGGAGAGAGGCTTTGAGAGCGCCGTCATTCCTGATATGTGTTCAATGCTTTTACTGAATTGACACCATGTGAGTGTGCCATTTTTATATTATTTTATGCTGATCCTTTTTTTTTTGTACAAGTTTGCACTATTGGGTCATCTACCTTTCATTTACAAAGGTTACCCCACTCCGAGACTGACAAGGATTCACACACAACTGCCACTGATTTAGGGTACGCTAAAAAGAACTGGGAATATGTGAGTATATCCCTGATGATGGTGCTCGCACTGAAACGTTGGATCTTTATGACTGTGTCCAGTCATTAAAATACTCTTTTGCATGAATTTGATTGCATCGTGTTTTGGTGTGCACGGCTCCCTCCATGCATTGTAATACATTGTATTTAACTAAGAAATAGATTAATATACGTAACTCCAAGAAAAAGTTTGTAATGAATCTCTTCCCAGACATGTTTAATCACGAACAGGTGACACAAACTGGCTTAATATTAACATTTTTTTTTTCATTTGTACCTTCCTTCTGGAACAATTCTTTGCTAATAAGAAGTGAATCATAACTCCTACATTACTCCTGGAAAAGACCTAGACACTCGAAATTTTAAAAATATATTGGCAAATACACTTTACCGTTAACAAAAGACCCTTCTGTCTTTTCAGACCCACATGACATTTGTCAAAAAAAAAAAAACTTTGCTTCTGTAGTTTAGCAAGAAACCACCTTGGGGGAGACTGCTCCAGTTTGATGCCATCAGAATGCCACAGGTAATGATGGAGTCAATATTTCTTCTGCCTGAGTGCGGTCTGCGTCCACCAACTCATCGCCGGCCAGGTCGCCACTGTATAATTCGCCGCCCGTCACTCCTAGTCCCAAATGTTTAAATTGAAGGAACCCTTTCAGTCTACATCTACATTACCCCAAAGGCAGACGTCTGAAAGGGTTTCCCAAGAACTGCGCCCCTCTACACATAATCAGTGTGCTAACGGTTAACATCTGGGATTTCTTGCTGCCATGTGTTTCATCAACTCCACCCCTGCAGTGTTTATGACTAGACAAAGGAAATTTCAAAGCTCAGCTGAATTTATTCAGAGCCCCTGCAGTCTACATCTGTGTTGCCCCAAGGGCGGACAGCCTTTGGCGGCAGCCAAAAGTTATCAATCGTTTGCTGATGTTTGGTAATGTTGCCACTGCTCTATTGCTTCCAATACTTACCAAACCTCTCATCCCCTGTTTCCAATGTCAACTTACCCTGCCTTTAGATTGTAAGATCCTTGAGGCAGGGCCACTTCTAAGACATGGAATGTTTATTCTACCTCTTCTACCACAATTTTAATCCTGTCTGTAAATGTGACTTATGCCCATAATCATATCTCAAACTGTCCCTTAAATATCTGTAAACTGAATGTGCATAACCTTGGTTCATTTAATGCAACCATGTATTATTATAACGCTGGATTTTGAATTGTAGTTGTTATCCAACTGACTGTAAAGTATTGCAATGTCCACTTAAGTGGAGGCCTGTATTTACTTAAAAATAAAGGCTGATGAGGCGCATGCACGACGGGGAAGGAGATGGAGGTCTGAACTGAGAGCTCCTTAACCCGCCGGCAGTAATTAAATAAATATTGGTTGCAAAACTCAACCTAGCAACAGCCAAATAGCAGCACTTAATACACCAACAACCACAGCATAAAAGTACATGGCGACTACAAGAAAAAAAC
Organism: Ascaphus truei; assembly: GCF_040206685.1. Classification (NCBI taxonomy): domain Eukaryota; kingdom Metazoa; phylum Chordata; class Amphibia; order Anura; family Ascaphidae; genus Ascaphus; species Ascaphus truei. Next base: position 372,807,789 of record NC_134485.1, read on the forward strand.
CAAAGCAGAAGGTAGATGTTCGCACGTACTTTGCGGGGGCTAAAAAGCCTAGGGAGACCGACAGCATGGCGGCATCGGATTCAGACTCCGCACCAGAGCTAGAAGCAGTGACGGGCGACCCGACAGGCGCTATGAAGCGGGAGATAGCACAGCTCCTGTCTGACCTAAAAACCTTCTTTAGAGGAGAAGTGGAACACCTGCGCAAAGACATGCTAAACATTGGAACCCGCACAAATGACTTGGAGGAAAAAATGGAGGAGTCCACTAGATGCCATAATGAGACAGACTCCAGGGTCACTGCCCTAGAAAGAAAAGTGGCTGAATTAGAAGAACGCCACGAAGACAGTGAAAATCGCGACAGGCGGAACAACCTCAGGATTAGGGGGATCCCTGAGGAGATCCAAGACCCTGAAGCAATGCTGAACAGATGGATGACATCCATAATGCCGGGAAAGACAGAGGCAGAACTGGTAATGGACCGGTGCCACCGGGCACTGCGGGCCCGTCCACTACCTAACAACCCACCCCGGGATGTAATCTTGCGCTTACATCACTTTACCACAAAAGCAGAGATATGCAAAATCACTAGAGCCACTCCTACGGTGAAATTTGAGGATGTGGAGATGGCCATCTATCAGGACATTTCCCCAATCACTTTATCCAGATGCCAGGCCCTCCAACCGGTCACCAGAATCTTACGAGACAAAAATGTAAGATATCGATGGGCCTTTCCCTTTGCCCTGATTGTGGTACAGCATGGCCGGTCTCATACTCTCAAGAATCTGGCAGATGGCCCGGAGTTTCTAAAAAGATTGGACATACCAAATACACTGCAGCTGGAAGCCCCTGGAGAACGCCCTCAAAGACAACCAGAATGGGAAAGAGTGAGCTCTCCAGCAGGCCGCCAGAACAAACCAAGACCCTCAAGACCTGCCTGAGGATTGAGTCTCATGCCGGCTTACTAGTTCCAGTAGAACCTGCAGTTTCTGTTCTTTTCACAGTTGAATTAAAAATAAAGAGACTATCACCCTCATTGAAAGTAGCCTGATGAAGGCCAGCTCCTATGCAACCTCCCATCCCCCTCCCGATGATTCGGGACCAAGCGGTGCAGTCCCTGCTGAAAAAGGAGAGAAACCCGAGGAAAAAAAGGAATAAGGGAAAGTACTTACCAAAATGGCCTCTCGGCAAGATCCGCGGGACGAGATGAAGAAGCGCCAAACAAGGATGGCGGACGCAGTTTGAGCGCGAAACCTGGGAGCTCCGCTCGGCTCCACCCCTGGGACGCACCTCCTTCTCCGGCTACGCGCAGGCGGTTATGCGCAATGGACTCGGCGGATGTCAGGGGGCGGTCCTCCACAGCGCTCCGTCGCACGGGAAATGACGTCAGTGGCGGCGCCTACATAGAAAGAAAGAGACCGGCGTCGGAGACGGAGGGGTGGAGGAGGCAGCGGAAAGACCCGCCGGGGGGGGGGGGTCTCCTCAGGGGGGTGCGCGCATTCCCTCGCTGGGGAGCAAACGGGAGGGAATAGGAGGGGTTGGGGTATATGCCCCCTATAACTTACATCGTAGCCAATAGGTTACAGACCCCAGAAGTTAGACAGCAGTGGCTCCAGAAATGGGGAGATAGCCTCTAGTTACCATTCATTATAGTTGAGTTTACGTAGTAGATGTTTATAAATATAGCTATAATAGGATACTGTTAACAATGCCGGCGGGTGGGGCCAGGTGATTGCCCTTGTCCCCACCCGTTGGCATGTGCCCCTGGGGCTGGACTGGGGCCTTAAGCCACAGCCCGGCAAAAGACCTGGGAATCCGTGATCTGGAGGATATCCAGCAACCATGGACTGTAAAATGGGTGCATCCAGAGTATGGGCGGCTTTCCCAGGCACTAAACCATAGGTCAGTTAGGGCCACAATGGTTTTCTTTGTATTTGTTACAAGGCTTTATGTTCCCTGTCATTTCCCTATGTGTTTTCCCACCCCTTCTCCAGGTTCCCCAAAAGGAGGTTTCAAGTCAACGAGAGATCAGCAACACCACAACTGGCACCCACAGAAAATCCAAGGCACGGGTAGGAACCAAAAACACTGCACTCACAGAGACTCACTACACATAAAAATATGGCCCTGAAGTTCCTATCACAAAATGTTAAGGGTTTCAACTCCCCTCAAAAACGCAAAATCGCCTTTGCAGAATTCAAGCGTAGAAAAAACGATATTCTCTTTCTTCAAGAGACACATTACTGTTCCAACAAAAACCCAGCGTATATAGATAAAAATTTCAGGAGGTTCTACCTTGCCTCAGCCAAAGAGAAGAAAAAAGGGGTTGCCATATTACTTCATAACAAAGTTCCGTTTGAGCTAGAAAAAATAAAGCGCGACCCAGGAGGAAGATATTTGATACTAGTGGGCCTGCTACAGCAATGCAGAGTAACACTGGCATGTGTATATGCCCCATGTGAAAAGGACCCCCTATTTTTTGAGGAATTTTTTCTTAAACTCCAACGATGGGCAGTGGGCAATATAATATTAGCGGGAGACTTTAATAAGGTACTTGACCAGCGAATAGATACTGCTGCGGCCAAGTTTATTCGAGCATTTGCCCGTTCTTGGCCGCAGCAGTAGCCTGGCGCGCGCCCGAGGGTGACGGGCGCGCGCCGAAGCAGCGGAAGAGCGCCCTCCGATCGGGGCGCTCTCCCTACCACTGCCGGGTTCGCCGGGTCCCCCGGAACCCCCTGCCGCCGTCCCCCACATCGCGGGACACCAGGGCTCCCTCGGGGAGCCCTGGACGCGCGTGCAGGGGCGCAGGCTCCCGAAGACGCGTGACCGCGCGTCTATGATGCGCGGCACGCCGAGGGGCGGCCACTAGCAAGCCGGGAAATCTCCCGGCTTGCGGATCTGGCCGCACTGCAATTAAGTGTGTCGGCAGTGTAGATCACCGAGACAGGAAAAAGCGAGACAAATTGGAGCAACAGCTCTCATAGAGGGACTGAGACGAGGATGTCTTGTAGACATCTGGCGAGAGCAACACCCGGGAGAGCGGACCTATACATTTTATTCACACCCACACGACAGCTATAGTAGACTGGACCACTTCTTTGTATCGAGCAGATTGGTCCCACAAATCACTGACACCCTGATCCATGATATCTCATGGTCGGACCACGCATCAATCGAGCTACGATGCACTCAAATTAGACCGACCAGCCCGGGAGCAAATTGGAAATTAAACGAGTCCCTGATTAAGATCCCCGAATTAGCCAAAACAGTTAAAGACGAGATTAGACAATTCTTTATCACGAATACAGGCACAGTGGAGTCACACATAACATTGTGGGAGGCTCACAAGGCCACGATGCGAGGAGTGCTGATTAGTCTCGCAGCAAGACGGAAAAAACAGAGAGAAACAAAATTGACACAACTATATAAGAGGTTACATGAGCTCTCTATACTACATAGCCGATCAGGTAGAGGGGACATTCTTAAGGAGTTGAAGGATGTAAGGATAGAACTTAACCTCCTCCTCACATCCCAGGCTGAGAGAGACTTGAGTTGGACTAAGAGGCAATTCTTTGAGAAAGCCAACAAGCCGGACACCATGCTAGCTAACAGGATCAGAAATAGGCAACCAAGCTATAATATACAGGCCATTAAAACTAAAACAGGAGAGATGTCCTCCAACCCTAAACGCATAGTGGAAGAATTTAGGCTTTTTTATGAACAGCTCTATAATGGGGAGAAGGTATCACACAACCCGAAAACAAATAAATTATTACAAACCTTCTTAAAAGAGGCAGCCCTACCTAGGCTGAGCAGACTGGAGAGCGAGGCAATCCAGACTGATTTCACTCTGGAGGAACTGACCGCGGTCATCAAAAATCTAAAACCCTCTAAGGCCCCGGGACCTGACGGGTTTTCCAATTTATACTATAAAAAATTTGTCGGGGTTCTGGCAGCGCCCATGCTCAAGTTATTTAACGGAGTCTTGGCGGGGGAACCCTTCTCGGAGCGGATGCTCCAGGCGTCGATATCTATAATACATAAGAAGGACAAAGATCCTACAAATTGTCAAAGCTACAGGCCGATATCCTTAATCAATTCGGATGTTAAGATATATTCCAAATTACTGGCCAACAGATTAAGCGGGATCATGCCAAGGCTTATCCACCCGGACCAAGTTGGCTTTATTAGAGATAGACAAGCGGCCGACAACACTAGAAGGATAATAGATATCATTAACTATATTGATGCCAACGGGGTCCGAGGTTTAGTACTAAGTTTAGATGCGGAGAAGGCCTTCGACAGGATTGACTGGCCATACATGGAGTCCACGCTTGGAGCATTTGGATTCGGAGGTAAAACTCTTGGGGCAATAAAAGCATTGTATACAACTCCGACGGCCAGGGTGATCCACCAGGGTTTTCCATCTGAGTTGTTTAAAATCAAAAGTGGGACCAGACAGGGCAGCCCGCTCTCGCCCCTGTTGTTCGCTCTATGCGTAGAACCACTGGCGGCACACATTCGTCGCAGTCCTGATATTGCGGGAATTCAAATTCACTCTCAAGAGCATAAAATCGCTCTATATGCAGATGACATTATCCTGTCTCTGACAAAACCGCTTACCTTGCTGCCCAATCTATTTGCCCTAATGGAAAAATTTTGTAGAATATCCGGTTTTAAAATAAACCAATCTAAATCTGAGGCTCTAAACCTAAATATTCCAAAGGAAGTAGAGAAATTATTGGAAATTAATTTCCAGTTTAAATGGCAGTCCAAAGCTATAAAATATCTAGGGATTTATCTCACCAAAAGCAGCTCCAGTCTCTATCAAGAGAACTACCCGAGATTATTAAGAGCCCTCACAAAGGAGCTAAAGGACTGGTCCGCATATGGAATATCATGGATTGGCAGAATCTATTGTGTGAAAATGAACCTCCTCCCTAGGATACTATACCTTTTCCAAACTCTTCCGATACCCGTAGTGCGATCAGACATTAAAGAACTGCAAAATTCAGTTACAAGATTTATTTGGAAAAACAAAACACCGCGGGTAAAAATGTCAATTATGCAAAGACCTAGGGAAACTGGAGGCTTGGCGGTACCGAACTTGATGGCGTACTATAAAGCGGCACAATTATGCCAAATTACGCAGTGGCACGGGGATCCGGAGCAAAGGCGGTGGGTAGCACTGGAGAGGGAGGTGTGCGCCCCGCTAGAGTTTAGAGACCTAATCTGGTATCCTAAATCTAGATTAAAAGACATTAGAGCTCCGCTGACCTCGATGCTTAACTCACTCTCTGTCTGGGATATGGCTAAAAATAACCACTCATTAACCTCAAAACATACCCTGATGACTCCCCTATATGGAAATCCAGACTTTGCTCCAGGGCTGATTGATAAGAACTTCACACGATGGCAGAGACTAGGGTTGCGAAGACTAAAAGACCTGGAGGGGCGCGACACGATTAAACCATTCGATCTAATTCAGTCGGAAACGGATATACCCAACACAGAATTTCTTAGATACCTCCAGGTCAGGGCATTCTATACCAAACACCCGAAAAGGCCGCCGCTAACCAATTTCGAGAAGCTCTGTGATCGGGGAACCGATACACGGGGACTCATATCTGCTCTTTACAGAGAGGTGGTGAGGGCAGACATAGACAGCTCACACAAAACCAAGTTCATGGTGCACTGGGAGAATGACCTGACGGGACCATTAGAAGAGGACGACTGGACAGCAATCTTTAAGGCTGCGGCCAGTAGCTCGATTTGTACGACATTGAAGGAGAACTCATATAAGGTATTACTAAGGTGGTATCTCACCCCAGTTAGATTGGCAAAATTTATCGCGGGAGCTTCCCCGCTCTGTCCCAGACAGTGCGGGGAACAGGGAGATCTGGTACACATGCTGTGGTCCTGTCCACGACTCATACCTATCTGGACACAAATTAGAGATTGGCTACAGAGGATATTTTTAGGCCTCAAAATTCAACTAGACCCATGGGTGTTCCTCTTAGGTAAGCCCACTAATGAGGTCTCCAAATCCGGCAACAAACTAATAGCACATTTTGCCACAGCGATGAGGTGCGAGACCGCAGCACTGTGGAATCAGAATGCAATTCCATCAATAGATAAAATTCGGAACAGAATTTGGTTTGCTTGCCAGATGGAAAAGTTGACAAGTCTGGTTAACGACACTGGCTCAAATTTTCAAAAAGTCTGGTCGCTTTGGTTGGCACAGACAGATATCCCGGGGATGAGCAATGCTGCCGTCTGGCTTTAATAGGAAAAAATGAGCTCTCCTTCAAGGACGGACTAAAAACATAGGAGATACGACTTCAAAACTAGGCCTAAAAGCACAAGGTAAAGCCATCTACACGCCCCCTCCCCCCTAACGACAAGTCAGGTGCAACGGAACCATAGTCAGATCGGATCCCACAGCACCAAGGCGGGCCCAGCGAAGAACAAGGATAAAGTTTCCTCCTCTGCATCCCCTCCCCCCCCTCCCAGTACCCTCCCTCTCCCCACTATCCCAACTCTGTCTTGTCTACCCCTCCCACGTCTGTCTAGTTGTTGTTTGTCCAACAAAGTATTCAATGGTACTAATGTGATAATTGTATGTAATACCCTTGAAAAACCAATAAAAGAAAGTTAAAAAAATAAATAAAAATAAAGGCTGATGATGGAGATGCACCTTTTTGTATTTAATGAGTGTATATGTATATTTCAAAGAAAAATGTTTCTGTTGAAACATTTAGTTTCTCTCGACGATTACTATATAAATATTACCATTATTATGTATAATATTACCTGTATTAAGTTGTACATCTAACCTTGTTGTTATGCAGCATTTGCACGATGTTTGCTTAACGGAGACATGGGGCGTGATGTAAGGTTATGGGTGTGCTGCAACGCCACTGGGATTTTAACATGAAGGTTCTCCACCCTTCCTTCCTACGTTTGCTTTCCATGGGGTGCAATGGGGGCACCAATGGTAAATTGCATCCACAAAGTGCAGAAAACAAAGGTTTCCCAGGTGTGCCAATATTAGGACAGTTGCTGGACCTCCTTAGGCAGCCTCTACCTGCAAGTCTTGAGTCTTTTCACCTCCTTGTGATCATGTTTTTTAGACAATACATTTTCATATTTTTGTACCACCTGGCTCCCTGGGCAGTGCGCTGCCTGTGCTTTTTTGTAGTTGCTGTTTGGACTTCTGCTAGTGGCTGGACATGCCACTAAGGAATCTAGGTGACGCTAGGAGTGGGTAAGATCTTTTAAAGGAATTATTACTACTCAGGATTTACTACAAACTTGGTGAGTTTTGGACTCTTATTATATTTTCTCCAATGAGGTTGCTGCAAAGTGATAACATCATTTTTTTGGCTGTCACCTTCAGGATAATTGAGAAGTATCATGCTTGTGTTACTCACTTAGTAGTACACTATACCCACTCGACATTTGAGTTGTACCTTAATGATTCATTCATTAAAAAGGATTTACATTATGTTCTGGCACTGCTTGGAGCACCCACTATTCTCATATCGTACATTGCAGACAAGACAGAAACCAGACAAAATAGATAAAACTATATATAAAAAAAAATAAAAAAAATCAATAGATCATGAAATAACATCAAATGGATACACTTACAAAATTTTTTTAAATAATTAACGGTACACAAATACAGGCATACCCCGGTTTAAGGACACTCACTTTAAGTACACTCGCGAGTAAGTACATATAGCTCAATAGGCAAACGCAGCTCGCGCATGCGCCAGGTAGCACGTCCTGAACAGCAATACCGGCTCCCTACCTGTACCGAAGCTGTGCGCAAGCGGGGAGACTATATAACCTGTTACAAATGCCTTATTTACATCGGTTATGCACGTATATGATGATTGCAGTACAGTACATTCATCGATAAGTAGAAAAAAGGCAGTGCTTCACTTTAAGTACATTTTCACTTTACATACATGCTCTGGACCCAGTGCGTACATTAATGCGGGGCATGCCTGTAATAATACATTTGGCAGGCACACTTCCAGAGTATGTTTATCTAGGCAGGAAAGGGCAGGGTTTGCAACTGTGGCTTCTTTTACTATCCTTCATCTACTTGATAATTTTATATATATATATAAAAATGGTTTTTGAGGCAAAAAGTGAGACTGTGTGCTCATTTGCATGTCATTTCCCAGAATCCCTTGCTGCAGTGGAAGAGCTGTATGCTGGGTGATAATGGGGAAAGGCGGGGTTGCAGACCTGCCTAAGACATGTAGATGAGCATACAGTTGTATTTGCATATTTGCTTTCCTGTGGAGGGTTTTTGTCACTTTTTTTACTCACCATAACTTAACTATATATATATATATATATATATATATATATATATATATATATATATATATATATTCCCCCCAGTTTGTTTATATTCCTGTCAAATTAGTAGAAAACTGCTCCAGATTCCCCAACCGGACGTGCATTTTTGTCTAATTTCGTCACGCAAGGTATCAATGTCTCTTAAACCGGTGCAATGGTTCCCAGGTACTTTCAATTTTCTCCAATATCAAATTGGAGACCAGGGAATGGATGTTGATAGTACAGTCTTGGGTGACGGGTCTAAACTGAAGTTCATTGGTTAGAGCCTCCTTGGTCAGAGCAGATTTCTTTCTAAGCCAACTCACTTCTGGTCTATAAATAATTTTCAATTTAGATGCAGGATAAAGATGATGATCCATCCATGGTAACGCTTCCCGCCACTTCACAGCACCATGGGCAGCACCTGCTCACACTGCTCAATTTCCGGACTGCCTGACTCCGCACCATAGCCTACTACTGCCCCACCCCAGAGGGTAAACCCTTTTGTTGATAGGGTGCAGCACTAAGAACTTTGTGTTAAACGAAACAAAGAGCAAAAAAAAGGGATTCCACTCAAGGTAAGAAGATCCCTTTGGAGCACACAATACAGGTCTTGTATCCCTATGCTTAGTGATTAACAATAGCACTGATCAGCCATTATTAGTACAACAATTTATTTGTGTTGATTGACACACCATCTCACACCATTTAATATTTTTCTCATTGATGTTTTATATTTATTTCAGAATTAAATGTGAAGTTTTATCACCTGTATGGTACTCTCCAGAGAGAACTTCTTTCCTTGAGTGGAATCCCTTTTTTTGCTCTTTATAAGAAACATAATAGGCTCTTAACACTATACTTATCGTTTTGGGATTGTAAACTGTGGGCAATTTTTTTTGGTACAAATATTACGGATTTTAGCTCTAGATTGATTTGATTTTAACTTATTGGTCAGCATTCTCTTAGCTTAGTCTCTTTCCCCATTTTGTTCATTTCTATATAATACAGTAACGATAATTGTTTCCAATCTTTTTTTTCTTTGTTTTGATATGAGGAGCATATATATTCTGAAGCGTTGGGTATCAGATACTATGGAATCATGACAATGGATTATTCAATAATGACGCCGGCCTGTTGCCATAGCAGAAGCTATACAAGCTTTGCTTCTGGCTATCACATCATGTGCTCTTTATGACTGCTTCTTGTTGTCATCCCTTCCGTGTGGTGCGGCTAGACAAATCTTTGATGGCCGCTGTTTTTTGATGCTAATAGCTTTACTATAGAATGTGGTGCAGATGTAACAAGATTTATTGTGACCGTGAAAGTGAACGAGGGCCAGAACGCAGCTGGGTCAGGGCTCGATCGTGACCAAGATAGTATTAAGCAGCCTGGGTGGATAAACTCAGCAGGGATCGCTGCTTCTGCATGGGACACCCACAGTGTGAATTCTACTGAGCCAGCAATGAGTCAGGAAGAGCAGTGTTGAAGAGTCCCACAGAAAAGCAATCTCTCAGTGTATCTCCCTGAGCAATTCTTACAGCAATCCAATGTTTTATTTTTCTATACTGTATTGAAGCAAGGTGTCTCTGGCAGTGTACCCCATTAACTTCAGCTCCGGAGAGCCTACTTCTGGAGATATAGACCTCCGTAGGTGGTGACGGTAGTCGCTCCGGCTGGGGTTTAAAAGCTCCCACGCCACGTGGGCCAAGCCGGAACGGCTAGCAGCACCCACTATGAAGGTCTGTATCTCCAGAAGCAGATGGGCCCTGGAGTTTACATTAATGGGGTTCACCTGTCGGGACCCTCTGCTTCAATACAGCATAGAAAAATAAAAAGTAAACATTAGACCGCTGTAAGAGCTGATCAAGGAGACAACTTCTCTCAGGGACACCTCTGCGCAGCTATTACAGACTGTCGGCCCCAGGGGAGATTAACACGGCTTTAATCCTCCCGAAACTCAAAATGTACTGCTTTTGGGGGCCAGGGACCAACCGCACACAGGCTGCGGATTTCAGCGTCTTGGTCCGTGCCCATTCCGGCAGTAAATCTTACATCTGTGGGATGGTTTCTATGTATCTTTCTTCCTCATTAGAACAAAAAAAAAGACAAACATTGACTACAATATACAGGCCTACTTTTTTTTTTGTACCATCAATCTTTGGGTATGCTATTGTTTTTCTTTTCAGTCTTCCAATATCCAAGTTATATTGTAAAATCAATAAGGCAAGAAAGCCTATCATTTGTTTGTACTGTATCAATGATGCACTTACAGTATTTGTATCTGTATCCTGTCTTGCATATTCCTTGTAAAGCAGTGCACATGGTTTTGTGCTATATAAAGATATGTATAACATATGTATACATTGACTGATGTCTGTCTGGCTGCTTCATCATAACACATTTGTAGACTCAAAGCAGCAAATGTATTAATCCGTTCCTCACCAACATATGGTTGAATGGAACTGCCAAAGAGTGTATATGGGGTGCGTAAAAGTAGTCACAACAATTTATTAAAATGCTTTCTTAAAAAGGTGGATTTACTTTAAGTTCTCAGATTTTAGTAGTAGCTCAAATGTAAAGTTTCCATTTTATAGTTTGTTTATGCCTTCAAATGTTTTTATTATGTAAAATACCTGACCAGTGTTTAGAAGATAGGTCATTACAACAACTTAATTGGGGATTTCTTTACTTTTGATTGTGTGTAAAGTAGATGGGCAGAGGATTTGAATGAGTAGACAATAGACGGCAGGGTTGCAAAGAAGGGTTTCAATAAGAGGTGGAAGAGAAGAGTTGGAGACATTGTGGCACAGAGAGGGTAGGGAATGGCAAATAGAAGCGAGAAGAAAAAGTGGCCAATGGGATGCGGAGAGGAAGAAAACTACAGTGGTGTGAGAGGTGGGGGACAATAGGGTGCAGGAGAGGGACAAATGGATGCAAAAAAAAAAAAAAATATGTAGGTGTTGTAGTAGTTTTATTTAAAAAATGTTTAATATCTTTTTTAGGAATATAGAAAAACAATTTTACCTGGCTAAAAAATATCTGGTTGACTAGTACAGGGGTGCGTAAACTTTTTTTCTTTGTGCCGCCCTGCGAGCCCCCACCCCCCTGCCTGCTCTCCTGCGTCATTTGACGTCACGTTGTCATTTGACGGCGCAATTAATTTACATGTTGTGGGGAAGAGTGCGGGGCCTCTAAGCGCCGTGCCCACCCCCCAGTTTGTGTATAATTTTTTTTCCAGCCTTCGGAATGAACATTGACCTGCAGCTGCCTTTTTTCGGGGGGGGGGGGGGGGGGGAGGGATGGAGGGGGGGGGAAGTGTACTATCCAATCCTTAATCTTATTTTGTACCCTTTTTTTTTATACTACAAATTAATTTCCACATCACTTCCTTCAAGTGGCTGCCCCCTACCATTTCAGTGGAAGTATAGAGTTCCAGAAGTCCTATTGATCTGGGAGAGTTTACAGCACACATAGTGCATTGAAAAGTATTACAACCTGTAACAATAACAGGTATTAAGTATTTTCCTAATATTGATGTCTGTTCTCATGGTAAACCAATCAAATTATTTTTCTTTCAAGATTTAGCAAGTAGGCCTATCTATATGAGATTCTGTGAACTCAAAAGTTGGCTTAACATGCATGTCCTTCAAACCTGGGAATGTACAATATTTGTAATAGTTTTGAGAAGATGACAAAATATAGAAGCAAAAGTCAAAATTTACTTTTATTAGTTAATTTGACTCAATCAAGACTAGGATATACAAACGGTTAGAAATTATCCAATAGAATTTTAGTTCACACAACTGTAAGTTTAATGAACATTGGAAAATACTAAGTAATGACAACATTGTTTCAGAGCCAAAAAAACAGCAATAGCATTCACCCAGATGTACACACAGTACCTTGTGTTAACTTGCAGCATTGTCAGAAAATCAGATTGCAACAAACTACATAAACTTTTAAAACATTTCGACACTTGAGCTCCAAAAACCATTGCGATCATATTTAAACAGGAAATACATTCTGTACATCTTTAATACAGAAAAGACTCGGCAAGTTATGTATAAAGTTCCAGAAATGGCTGTCTTACCATTAAATTGACCTCAAGGCGCATATTCACTAAAGTGTATTAGCCCTTACCACTTGTTAATGGTCATTTGAATAGCTGTTTAACTTAAATATAGATACAGGTAACAATCTTGTAAATATTATTGTCCTTAAAGTACTCAACACCTGTTTAGCTTCTCATGTTCGTAAACGATTTAAAATGCTTCTAGAAGGGAACATGAGACAAGTTACTGAACACATTATAATGGTAGGGTTCAATTATTTACAACATCATTGTTCTCTTTTTTGCATCAATAAAATGTAGCATGTCAGAGATGGCTAACAGATCTACATCACATTTAGGACACTTTAACAAGTTCTCAGATTTTGAAGCTCAAAAACATCAATGAGTCGAAGCATTATCATTTTAGAACTATGGAATTGCAAATTTGAAAACTGAACCACAATTTAAAATAAATCAGGACTTTTGCACCTTTCTATGACCTATTTAAAATGAGCTAAACAAAAATAAATCAAATTATAGGTCTAAAAAAAATAAATGTACTTTTAACTTCCAAAATAATAGGCATTGTTTCGATGATCAGATATAAAATGGAAAGTTAAAGAACAAATAGCTTGATGGATTTGTAATGGAGCTAGGAGTAATAACCATGTTTAAAACTAAATAAACCATGCACCAAATTGGAAGACTGGGTACAAATTAAGAAAAGCACATTGCCAAATACCTATTGGGACTGGTAAATGCAATTATTAACACTTCCCAGGAAAGGGCATACTTGTGCTCATAAATGGTATCAGTCAAGCACTTGGGTCTGGTCTTTTACATGTGCAACAGGTTAGAGATCTGTTGACAGACAGCTACTGGGTTTTATAGCCCTAGACTGCCAGTCACATAAAACAGAAATGTGCAGTGTGAAGACTGATATGGCAGCACTTGACCCTCAGCTAGGGGTCATACAATCCTAAATCTTTATCCATGGCCACTTGCATTATCCATGTACCTAGATTAGTAAAGCACTCCATACCAGTCCTTTAATGCCAAAACATGGCTGCTGTGTATAATACCAAGTGCTCACATATACAGCTACTGTTGCTGAAGTTAACCCAACAACAGAATACGCTGCTACGCAACCAGTCTTCAATAAAATGCATATTTATTCAAGTATCTGGGAATGTTTTGGTGTTCATCATGACAAGTAATAGTGAAGGTGTGAACAAACACAGAAGGATTGACAGCTACTTGAATAAATAAGCATTTTTATTGAAGACTGGTAAAGCCACAAAGAGTATTCTGTTCTCCGTTGTCACCCTACTGTTCCGAAACCAGAAGAGAAAAAAAATATAGCACAAAAGCTAAAATATTACAGTATTTAACGGAGACAAATTAAGTATTCCTGGAGGAGCTGTATCCCCATGTAAAAGGGAATATCATCTTCTAACAGTCATTGTCAGACCATGCACCAATATCCCACCTACCATGACTAAAGGGGAGGGAAAAAGAGAGACATTTCCTTTCATTGTATTAATGGTTATGCAAAATAAATTGCGGTACTGTGCAAACTTGAATGAACTGTTCTGCAAATACAAATGCATAAGGACTAAAATGCATACGACCTGACTTAGTGAAAAAAAAATCCTTGATGCCACACTTATTTGTTCTTGGATGATGTAAAGATGTAAAGATGTAGAGATGCAGCAGGTATTGTTGCATAATAGAATACGTTTTATTGTGCGTTTTGACACAGCTCCATTGAAATAAATGGAGTCACGAGTTACCACTCATGGCTTGAAAGCTACAGGAGGATGGGGTAAGCAATTGACCATGCAAAAGAGGGCCATTATATTGGTCAAAGGTTTGCTCTATCTTATACCAAAATAATGAGTGATAGGAGAAAGTGATTCACAAATGATTTGTAGAACAAAGAATGGGAAAGATTACACACACAGTAAGACAAATAGAGAGATGCAGAAACTCTCAGTTTAGTGACATCTGCCTAATAATACATCTTGTTTTTCTATGTCCTAGCATCAACAGGGAACAAAGTCCATGGCTGCACTAAAGAATAGAGTTTAAAAGTATAGTTCACACTAGTCTACTTTGAGATTATATATATATATATATATATATATATATATATATATATATATATATATATATATATATATATATATATATAAACAATTAGGAAATAAAATCCTAATACAATGATTCTTTCCTATTCATGCTGTGACGACTTTTGACATTTTCTGTTTTTTTTTTATCACTTAAAAAGAGTAACAGCATGACATATCTAATTAAATCCTCATTTTCTGATTAGAATGGAGTCGTTAAAAAAATACAAGTGTAATATAATAAATAGATTTGATTTATTTTATGTTGGTTCTTAAAAAGGAATTACACCAGTTGGACAGTTTAGGAGGTTCATTTTTTTCAGGGATTTATGTTCTAAGAACAAAAGGCCTGACCTACAAAACAGTACAAAATCTAAAGGATGGGCCTTACGGTGAATAGAGGGCAAATTATTTCACCTTTAAAAAGAGACAGCAAGAATATGGCATTGCCAACACATTATAAAATCAGTAGTCCGTAAGGATTGTGTCCCTTGTAAAACAGAACAGGCAAATGTTGCGCTAAATTATTTTATTTGCCACACCTTTGATCAATATGCAGTACACAGTAGGGGTCTCTCAGTCACTCAATTTAGCAAAAGGCTCTGCATCTTTTTTCAATGTACACGACTATGTTGCTATGTTTCAATATATTCATAAATTTCAATGTACTGTTCCTAAACCAGTTAACAGGTTGTGCTTCCTTTAATTGGATTAACATACAAATTACATACTATATGTATAACTTTTGTTGATTTCATAGCCGGTCTCACAACTTACCAAACAAATCTTGAAAAATATTGCTATCAATAATTCAAAACGAGCAAGTTAAAAACGACAAGGTCTTCCCATTAAGATTTCACATCTTTACTTGTGAATTTCAACATGATTGTATGCTAAAAAAAATTAAGAGTAAAGCTTCCAGTAAATGTTTATCTGTGTCAGTTGAGTATATTGCTGAAGCTCCAAATAGCAGAAATGAACTAGTACACACACACACACACACACACACACACACACACACACACGCCTCCTTCATGCAATTTGAGCGAACATACAGTAATAAAAACTGGTATTTCTTGTTGCTACTAATTTCTGCAAATCCACGTCGTTATTAATCTGAATGCGGCCAGTAGTATGGATTAGTTTTCTCCCTTGATACTGTACTGTATATTCAAAAAGCATAAGATTCACCAAGCTTCATTAAATCAGGGCAAATTATGTAATGGCACCTAAAACTAGAATTTACTTTATTTTCCCTAAGTTCACATCAACATAAGTATATGCAAAAATAACGGTATTGAGTTTATAAGAATAGGGGTACAGCACTTTTCATGATAACACTGCATTTTCTACAAATAATGTGACATTACTGAACTGTAAGCGTTACTCCCAACTAGATCCTGAAGCAGGGAGGCGCAAGAATACCAAAAATAGATGAGTTAAATAATTTTCAACAGCACAAAATGAGCAACTAGTCATAGGCCATCCACGGCTAGAACCAAGGACGGCAAAGGTGGTAATATATTCATAACACAAGACTACCTCACCTCTCTCCCCTCCACCCCCCCCCCCCCGTTGCATAGGAAAAATGCTAGTAAGGCATTGCCTTAATAACTGCTATGGCAAACAGGATTAAGCCTTCTCCCCATGGGGGTCTTCCAAGAGTACTTCCACCCATCAAACTCCCTCCCCTGCTGTAAAACAGCCAACAATGCTGGCTAATAGGGCTGTAGGCCATTGTACAAAAAAATAAAAATACATTATATATATACATACATATACATATATATATATACATATATAATATAGCACTCCTGCTTGCTTCAGGTGATCTTGCCCTGGTGCACGTGTGTAGGTACAGGTACGTTATATGAAGAATTCAACAGGCACTCAAGGTTTTTAATGTGTGAAGAGAAAAAAAAAAGTGTACCAGCACAAACTAGTGACAAATAATAATAATAATATAGTGAAAATTGTAAAGGTGTTGGATAGAATCCCCAACAAACTATTTCTTACACACATTGATTCCTACAATGAGGAAACTGCAACTCAACTTCTTGATATTCTTGGGATTGGTCTCCTCATAGAAAAACAGATAAACTCCACATAGCATAATATTGTTTACTATGGTATAAAAAAAAACAGACAGACACAGAGAAAGGAAATACACTCACTTTCCCTAATCTGTCAAAGCAGCGAGCATTTTTGGCACACTCACGCTCTCGAAATGTCCCAGCTCCAAACATGTGCCTGCACTGCCTGGTTGTCCACTCCTGCTTCCGCGTTGCGATCACAGAGACGCAAGGAACTCAGGAAGGTTGTTGATTGGTTGGTATATTGTGCTGGCAAGAATGCTCCTAGGACAGTGTCCTCCGAGTGACACTTCACTACGTGTTTCGTCGTTCTTCAACTTCAAAGGTTTTTAGAAATAACTTATTGTGGTTTATTGCTCAAGGTCAACGTTTTGGTCCTACTCAGGACCTTTGAAAAAACGCCTTGACAAAAGGTCCTGATACGACCAAAACGTTGACCTTGAGCAATAAGCCACAATAAGTTATTTCCAAAAACCTTGAGTGCCTGTCGAACTCTTCTTTGTATGCATGTATGTATATACCAGATACCCCAAGTGCCAGTAAGGCCACCTAAGTCCTCTCAAGAACCTAGGTAGCCCGACTGGCATCAAAGCAGTTAATGTTCAAATAAAAATCATGAACACTGAGAGACGAGAATCTCCTTAGCGAGGCACGAACACCCAGTAAATTAAAAATAAATTTTATTAATTATATCATTAAAACATTGATGTAAGGGATTGAGACCAAAACAAACAAACAAATAAATAAATATTACATTAAATAAAAAGTCGGAGAGGCTTGACAAGGGTTAAGGAGTGGTTAAACAACACTGTGATGAGGGCAGACCAAATATACCTATTACTCACAATGTGATAATGGTGTTGTGACTCCTATGACCTACGTAGGGTGTAATGAACCCAAAACAATGATGTATCTATGCAGTAATATCTAGACTGTGCAGTAACTGCACTGACAGTGAAAATGAGGGCTCCATATGTATACTGATGCCAAAGAGTGATATCACCGTGTGGTGAGCTGTCTAGTACTTAAATACAAGGGTGATGTGTAGTCCCTAGTGACAGTATTACAAGGTTAAATGCTAGATAAAAATCCTATGTGGAAGTTGAAACTAGCAACTAGCTCCCGATGAAGCCTATTGTGAAACGTACGTTGGGTACGTGTGACGTCAGCTGACCAGCGACGTCGGTAGATTCGAGAGGCAAGGGCATCCTACTAGTCAGAGCGTTTCGGAGACTCTGGCCGTGGACAGCAAGAATGCTCCGACATATCTATGTTTGTATCCTCAGTTTATATACTATATATCTATGGTCATACATGTTCACTCTTGTATACAGCCACTGAGCTGAGTACTGGATATAACATTTCTAAACTTGCAAGAAGTGTTTTTCCTTTAGTACTATCCAACTGAGCAAATAAAGGCATTTTTGCTCAGTGGTGCAGGGGCTACTATACCCACCCACTTATTTGGGTTGCTGTTTCAACTTCCACATAGGATTTTTATCTACCATTTAACCTTATTATACTGTCACTAGGGACTACACATCACCCTTGTATTTAAGTACTAGACAGTTCACCACACGGTGATATCCCTCTTTGGCATCAGTATACATATGGAGCCCTCATTTTCACTGTCAGTCCAGTTACTGCACAGTCTAGATATTACTGCATAGATACATCATTGTTTTGGGTTCATTACACCCTACGTAGGCCATAGGAGTCACAACACCATTATCACATTGTGAGTAATAGGTATATTTGGTCTGCCCTCATCACAGTGTTGTTTAACCACTCCTTAACCCTTGTCAAGCCTCTCCGACATTTAATTTAATGTTTATTCGTTTGTTTCGGTCTCAATCCCTTACATCTATGTTTTAATTATATAATTAATCAAATGTATTTTTAATTTACTGGGTGTTCATATTCATCCTTCCCCAGTGTGCACCATCCATTCTCAGCTGTTTGGGATTTTTAATTTGTCCACTACACACCTACCCTCTTTACCATGTTTGAGCGGCATTCATCCCCATGCTTTTACAAGCGTACCTGTGTTAACCTCAAATAATAACCACACCCATCTATGTTGTGCTCCTCCTCTGCCTTCAGGATATGTGACCCCCAGGAACTAATCCAATGGGCTGATTACATATACATACACACCCATCGTATAACATGTGGTAAACAGCCACTGATAATCAACCACATCAATGATTTAGACATTGGGGCACATTTTTTTTCCCCAACACATCTGTAAGAATCATTAACATGCGATATATTTAGTTGACTTATAATATATGGCGGTCTACATGTTCTGCAATAGCAACAGGACATGTATAACGGCCGCCCCCTTACAAAATCCATGTCACCAGCCTAGTGAAGATGTGTGATAATTAAAAATATAAAAAGCATTTTAAGAACACGTGTCGATTATTCTTTAATCTAGGTACAGATGCAGCGGCCATTATTCAAACAAGTCACGGCGCCGGTTTCGTGTGCGCTGCTGTACTCCACGCGGCATTAACGCTGCCAATCGCCCCAGGCACACGTGTTTATCATGGTTGCTTTGTTGGAATTTCATGGATTGTGTGCAATTAAATGCAATTAATGAATGAATTGTAATGTGTACAGTACTGTGCTACTGTGTCAATTTCAGGTGTTTAAAAACCAGAATACTAAAATGCCATTTTCTGCACTCACATCTAAAGGCGGTACGGTTGGAAAAAATCGCGCACCACCATATGGGTTGTTCTGCGGTATACACCGAAAAGTGTTTCAATAACGGCCGCTGCATCTGTAGCTCCACTGGAACTCAAGGGGTTAAAGACCACTTTATTTAATAATGAAATGTTATGTTTAGATTTAAATATTTATATTTATCAGTGTGCATGTTTTTATATTTTGCAATGGCTTTGTTCATTTTATTGCCGTAGCCTAATGCCATATTAGCTAGACCAGGGGTGGCCAACCTGACTGGGAGTTGGAGACAGAATTTCCTGCGTCATTGTCAAACGAACAATGGAGAAGGTAACAGAGCACTAACAGTGTCATTGTCAAAGGGCGACAATAAAAAAAAAATTCTTCAAAATAATACCTGTATACACTAACAGAGAGGATAACCTGACCGTGTCAATGTATAGTGCCATCAGGTTATGCTTTGTGTCAGTGTGTACTGCCATCTGGCTATATACTGTGCCAGTGAATAGTGTGGAATATAACTTGACGGCATTATACACTGACACGGGGTATCACCTGACACAGAGTACAAGTGGGGAGGGGGGGGAGAGGGAGTGACATGAAGGGGGGATGTGGGGGACGGGAGCACAAGGGTTTGACAGGTGGGACAAGGGGGGCAGTGCAGTCATTGTCCCTACCTTGCTCTTCAGTCTCCACAGCCAGCTCCATGCGGAGCTCTCAGCGGATGATGTATATTCACTGTATCCTGTGCTGCTTGGGAGCCCACCAGGGGTTGCTGGTCCATAGGCGCTCAGGAGAGAAGCTGTTTAGGGTGCTTTCTGGCTTCTCTTTTATGTCTCTATGGCCACCCCTGAGCTAGACTAAAAGGGCAGTAAATCATTGTTACACCCGTGTGTATGTGTGTTGTTCGATGTGTTTAACACCTTGGTAGCCATAGTGGTTATGAAGGCATTGCTTTACTAGCCTCCCTGGGATGCAAGAGGTGGGGTTAGGTAATCTAGTGTTATGTATAGATCAACTCCTTTGTAGCACTGTGGTCAGCTAGAAATGGATTGTCCATGAATAGCTGACTGAACAGAATAAACATTTCCAGACGTAAAACATTTACTACAAATCCTGCAACATAATACAAAACATTGTACACAGTTGGGAGAAACTGAATCTCAATAAAATGGTGGCTTTTGGCGATTTAACACTGACTTTTTTTGCAACTTTTCTGAAAAAAGCAAAAGCTAAAAATTCCCCAAAATGTAAGCATGTGCTCGAAGGTTTGGCCCATCACCAGTGATGATTTGAAGTACTTATTTTCAGCATTAGCCTGCTGAATACCACAGCTTATACAGCCAAGTCTGAGAAAAAGACAAAGCAAAAAAACTATAGTTATCCAGATAAAAATAGTCTATCATTACGGGATTAAATAAACACTATAATGTTATGGTGGGTAAAAAAAGGACCATATTACCATACACCACAGAAAGCAGCATTTCATTGAAAAAAATTCTGTGTGGTTTTTTGTTGTTTTTTTTAAACAAAACAGTTGTGTAGTATTAGACTTTTTATTTTTTTTATGTATTTTTCGGCACTATGCCTTTTGTAATAATTTTTTATGTATTAAGTTTCCGTGGGCTGCTATACAGTAGCAACCATTTAGGAAGCAACACCACTAAGGCTGCGCTTATAGTGCCGGTCACGTTAAAAAACAAATGCATTGTCGCTGTCGTCGGCGCTTATATTGCACGCGACAGCGCAACAGTGGTACCAAAAATCTGGTAGTCACTGATATTTGATTTTTGGAGAGACAGTCGCCACATGTGACTGCCTCTAAACCAATCACAGAGCGCCTATTGCACTCTGCCCTCCCCCTTGGTGACGTCACTTGTCTTGTCGGCAGCGACGTCTCTCAAACTTGAAATACAACTTTGGCGACGGCGACGGTCACGTCACCGTCACTATAAGCGCAGCCTTACTCTTTTGAAACAGGCAACCATATTGCGTGCCCTGGGAAGCAGGATCTTTACACCCATCAATCACGGTAGAACGGATTGATCACCAGCTTAGATAATTGCATTGCCATAAAAGGCAAGGAACTGCAGTATTTAAAAAAAATGTAAACAAAAATAGGTCAGGAGGAAATTCCCCACTATAGAACATACCGAAATACCCAACAGTGTTTGACAGCATTCACAGTCTTTTCTATATTAAAACAGTGTATTATTTTTAAACAGTGCAAAAGTTTACATCACTTTTAGCTTCATATCCCCTGAACAATACACCTCAAATACATTAGCCAGCTGCACACAGTGAAAAAGGAAGTGCAATGCCAATGGATTTAAGCAGACAGGAAGGAAATGAAGCTTGATTTACTTTCTGGTGAGAAACCCAACATTTGCTGGCTTTGTGGCACTCGTATGCACAACATAATACTATCTTCTGAACCCTATATTAAAACACTATTTATAGAAATGCCAAATAAAAAAAATGGTTTACATCAAGACCATATTGTTTAAGCTACTAAAAAAACTCACTCTGCTATCTAAGCTTCAAGGGCTGGGATCAATATTGTACAGCCTGAACTATTGAGATTATCACTATCATCTTCCCCCTGTGTCCCTGAGATTCTCTGACGTTCTGCACTATAGGGGTTTGATTACACCTACACAATCCCTCACTGAGCCAAATGATTTTCTGAAGTCACCAATTGCTGTAGACACTTATGCCAATTAAACCCGCAAATATTTTAAGAGCCCAGGGTTGTCATGACTGATTTTATGAAGATCATGATGCAGAGTGGATCTTGGGGGCAAGTGAATGAAATGTGTTTCATGTGAATAATGTCCACTTAATCGGACCAATCATTTTCATCCAACTCTGAATCATCCTCAGAATCGCTGTACTCAACAGCAATGCGCCTGGAAAGAATAGTTGCAACATCATTTCCAACAGGTTCACGCTTTGCTTCTTGTTCACGTTGCTCTTGCACTTTTTTCAACTGAATCCCTGTTCATATAGAAGAAATTATATTGTTAAAGCATAAAGTAAAACTTAACATTGGAAGGTGCCAAACAGTTTTTGGATAAAAATCTCTAAACAAAGGCTATAGCTAAAATATTTATATCTATTTTTCTGAAATGCAAACAATGTTTTGATCAGTCTTTAAAGAATACATTTGCCATTTCATGCAGTAAAATTTACCTAACAAAACAAAAGGGGTAAAAAGGTGTGTGTGGTTTGGCTTGGTAATGAATTTCAATGCACACTAAACTCTGATCATTCTAGACCAGGTGTGGGCAAAATACGGTCCACAGTCTCTCCCCACCGCAGTCCCTGGGGCCAGCCTGTGGTGCTGATCCTAAGCCGGCAGCAGCCCATCCATGTGGTCCTACGGGAACACATAAGCCAAGCCACACCGGAAGTGAAGCCCAACATCAGCAATCACCGACTGGGTGGGCTACCTCTGTTGTGTCGTCAGACAGAGGGGCACGCGTGGGGAGAAGCCGGAGTGGAGGGGCAAGCGTGGGGAGAAGCCGGAGTGGAGGGGCACGCGTGGGGAGAAGCCGGAGTGGAGGGGCACGCGTGGGGAGAAGCCGGAGTGGAGGGGCACGCGTGGGGAGAAGCCGGAGTGGAGGGGCACAATTTTTTTTAAAAAGACCAAGTTGGACAGTAATGTGTAAACTTACCTCACTCAGTAAACTGGTATTCAGGGGTTTATTAACAAACAGTGATGGCTATTAAGGATCGCTAGATAGGCACTTAAATTACCGCTTAAATTATTAAAGATTGCTAGCAGTGAACACCATTTTAGTGCACCCTGCGAGAGGCATGCTGAACACATGCAAATCTATCAGGGTATTTTGTACCTATTTTACCACATGGGGATCAATGAGAGATGAATTCATGAAATACGTGGGCACTTGATTAACTCGTTTCTTGCATGTGACAGCTGTAAAGTTAAAGGCCTGTACATTAAAGCACATGAGGAATTGATTGTTGAAGTCCTACATTTATTTAAAGTTTCAAAGTACCGGAGGGAAACATTTCAGAGAAAGAGAAATGCTAGAACAATAGGTCATGCTCTGAAGCTGGAGGGCGACAGGCGAAAGGGAAATGTGAGGAAGTAGTTATTAATGGAAAGGGTGGTGAATTCATGAAATAGTCTCCCAACACAGATTGTAGGGGCTAATACAGTAAGGGAATTCAAACAGGCTTATATAGACACAAGGCTGTTTAGTGTCTGTTTTACAACAGATCAGCAATGGACAGACTAGGTGGGCCATGTGGTAATCTGCTGTCCAACTCTGTTTCTAGGCTTTTCTTCTTAGCCTTAATAAATAAATGTAATTTCTCTGCAGCAATTTTCACTTACCCATTCGAATGGCAGAAAGAAGATCACTACGAGCGTCACTGCTTAGACCATGTGTAGTGTCTTGTCGTTTAGCATCTGACCCTTTGATGAAATGCATTAGAGAAGACGTGAGAGACGAGGCAGAAGCAGGAGGCCATGGAGCTGGAGGTGGAGGCCCAGGTGAAGCCGAAGCGATTAGCCCAGGAGGGGGTGGAGAAGCTCCATATGTAGGTCCAGATATTTGTCCTGCTTGGGATGGAGGTACAGGATGCTGAAGAGGACTAACAAAAGCAGTCTGAGCTGAAGGAATTACTGGTGGAGGCGGGAGAGGAGATCCTGTAGGGTAATGTTCCATCATCTGCGGAGGTAGCACCCTCCTTAAAGATAGAAAAATATGTAAAACTATTAGTAGGGCAGCTATTTGTAACTGCTGCAACACAACAACATGTACAACAGTCTAATTCCTACTAATTGATCAATACTTTATAAATATCAGTCTTATTGCAATATTACTCAACCAAATAACCAAAACAGTAGCATATGGGCCAGGTTGTATAAATCCAATGTAACTAAGGGAAAATGACAAAAACTGTGTTTTCCAATGTAATTGTGTATACACAATCTATTTCTACTAGATATCCTTTCAAAAATCAAAAAGGTTAAGTGGTATGAAAACCAAATACAGTAGTATTGCCAAACTATCCGCAATCAGGAGTCTATGGTCCAGTACTTCTTTTTCTAACCCTAATCCTAGTTTGTCATAAACCTGTAACTCTACAGCCGCGACCCTTTTATTCTAACACTTCACCGATATTGTCCGGTGACCTTTTCCGAATGCCACGCGCTTCGCCGCGTTCGTGCGGCTTTCGTGCCGTATGTATGTTGCAATTATGCCGGCGTCACCCGCGCCTGATATGTTTAATGAGAATGTTTCGGATTTAATTGGTTGCAATTCTTCGAGTATCCGCCAGGTGGCAGATATTCATGAATTGTAATGCGCATGCGCTTCAGTAATGTGTCGACTTGCAGGTGTTTAAAAAATACCACAGTGGTCCTTTGTGAATTGACCTTGGTACTGAAGAAGTTGTACAACATTGTATCTATTTAGGCGTTTCATATTAAAAACTACATGCAAAGTGTCTGGTGTTCTATTCCATTGTCCAGAGAGGTCCAGAGATGAGTACACCACTGCAGTCCGTGTTCCTAAAGCCCAACATAACGTACGCTTATTTAACATGGTCAGCAATTAGTTCAGCAGATAAGATGGCCACAGTTGGTCAAATTTATCAATATTTTATCGAAAATTATGACTTTTACAAATTTTCACCAGATGCTCTGGGGTGGAAGCATGCGATAAGGAAAAAATTATGTATCGATCCACGTTTTTTTCGTATTGCTCCTGCACCCGGAGTTACAGGAGGAGGGTATTGGTGTGTTGCCCCTGAATTTTCCAGTATTTGATCATGGAGAGTTCAAAAGGCGAAAGATCATGGTAAAACCAACTAAGAATCGTCAGTCACAGGTAAGCAATGCGCCAGCGCCAGTACCGGCTTCCAATAACGGTCCGACAGTCTGTGAAAACCTGCTGACCGGCAACCCTTGCTATCTGCAACCCTTGCTATCTGCCCCCGCCTGGTAAGCAGGATTTCACGTACAGATACCAGCAAGCTTGCATGTACCAAAGCGATTTCCAGCTTCATCAGCCGTCAACTACAGGTGTAGCAGGCCCACTGTCACCTGTCAACTACGTGTATAATCAAGACTACGGGACTGGCAGTGGCTCAGCGCCAACCGAATGGCAAAGTCTATGGTGGGTACAGCTGCCGTATGTAATTATTTTTTTATCATATCAATATCAATGCACAGTAAAGCGATTCTCCTGTAATCAATCGCTTTGCTTATGGTTAATTAGTCCTTGTAGTCACCATTCGCCAAAATGTAGTCCAGCAATATCATTGGCTACGCAGCGTCTCAGTATGCGTCTCATCACATCTAGGCACATGCGTGTACTGTATGTGAACAAGAGACGCCCCCCAAGAAAATAATTGTTGGGACTGACCGAGGGGACTGCAGGGACTGACTGTGGGAACTTCTTTAGGGGACTGACTAGTTTCAACTAAGCATTACAGTAATACTTTTATTTTTTTTCCTAAGAAAAGAAACTTTGTCATCGGGCTGAGAACGACAAATGGAGGGATTTCGATGGATAATATCACTTTTTGTAACGATGCTTGCACACTGCTGAATCTGAATCAGTGCCATTTTTATTGATTAGGATAGAATAACTGAGCTTTTTTACATACTTTTTTACATACTGTATAATAAACCCCAAAAATAAAAAGTATGCATTTATTCTGTACATGTATTACAGTGCAGTATGTGTGTTCTACTGTAATAATACAAATACAGATAATGCATTTTAATACGGTTTTGATGTACTGTAATGCACAGTAAGTAAAAAAAACATTAATGTGTACTGTACAGGCATACCCCGCTTTAAGGACACTCACTTTAAGTACACTCGCGAGTAAGTACATGTCGTCCAATAGGCAAACGGCAGCTCACGCATGCGCCTGTCAGCACGTCCTGAACAGCAATACCAGCTCCCTACCTGTATAGAAGCTGTGCGCAAGCGGGGAGACTATAGAGCCTGTTACACATGTGTTATTTACATCAGTTATGCACGTATATGACGATTGCCGTACAGACCATGCATCGATAAGTGGGAAAAAGGTAGTGCTTCACTTTAAGTACATTTTCGCTTTACATACATCCTTCGGTCCCATTGCATACGTTAATGTGGGGTATGCCTGTAATTAAAACATACAGGTATATTTTTAAAAAACAGCAATTTATTTTATTGGTGGGTGCAGTAAGTACAAATACATTGATGGTGTCCAATACAGTAAAAACATTGACAGTATGAATACAATCTACAACAATCAACATTATTTTTATTGGGAATACTGTAAGTAAAAAAACATTAATGGTGTACTGTAATTAAAAACATACAGGTATATTTAAAAAAACATATTAGAATACAATTTTAAACAATGAACAAGTCAGAAATGAATCAACATTTTAACAGACGACCAATCACGAAGCGAATTCGATCCCCAGCAGATTGTCTTGTATGCCGCAAAATGCCATTAATGGAGTCTCGCACGATTTTCATTAAAGGATCGGTAATTGAAAAATAGCGCCGCAATTCCTCCACAATAGTCTCTCAAATTTTCAGGAAGAGCCTTTTTCTCGCGATTCCCTTCATAGTTCACATTGTGGGCCCACCCTAAGTACAACGAGTATGGCACGTGGTGCTTGAAAATTAACAAGGCATGTCTCTGGGGTATACGAGCACTTGCAAACCTATACTTCTCCCTGAGTGGTTGGGGCAGCTCGCGCAGGATGATGTCGGGCACCGTCTCAATGCAAGCGTATGTGGGTTGGATTCTGGGAGCGAGTGTGCTTGTGGCGGCGAGCGAGGGTAGGTTGTCTGGGAGGATGCTTTCCTCCTGTCTTGGTCTCCTTGTCAGTGTTGCCTCCTGGCGTGGTCTTGACGGGGTTGTCATGACATCCTCGTCAACGACATACATGAACACATTTTTCTGATGGAGGGGGTGCGCTTGGCGTTGGAAGGTTGAAGGTCCCATTCATCCCATCCATGCCACACTCCTGCTCCGGCGTCCGAGATACAGGGGCATGAAATCCGAGCAAATTATGTATCCCCGCTATGTCAGGTCAGTCTCCATCCGTTGATCCATCTTCTCCATCCGTTGATCCATCTTCTCCATCCGTTGATCCATCTTCTCCATCCGTTGATCCATCTTCTCCATCCGTTGATCCATATTTAGCATGGTCTCTAAAAGAAGATCTATCTTTAGCAGCATAGAGTTCCCAGGGATATCGACACTTAACCCATTCCGCATGCGGTCTAACGAGCTGGATCTTGTGCATGGGGTGCTGTGGACATCTGGTGGATGGGTGCATAAGAGGATGAGATGGGGGTTCCCTGGAGATAAGCGGCAGCGTCGTCAAGGAGTGATGGAGGTGTCCTGTGGATTTCCGGGAGAGAAGCGGCAGCGGCGGAGAGGAGTGATGGAGGTGTCCTGTGGATTTCCGGGAGAGAAGCGGCAGCGGCGGAGAGGAGTGATGCAGAAGGTGATCATTTGTTTTGGTTTGAGTGTACATCACCGAATTTCTTCTTGACATAATAAGGCTTCTTTAAAGCCTTACCTGTAGCCTTTGGAGTCGTCAGAAGGTTTTCTTTATTAGCCTTAGCCTTTCGCTTTGGCCTTGGCTTGGAAACGGCTGCTGTCTTTCGCTTTTTCTGCATGACAGGCACGGCAAAGGCGAGTGGGTTCCTGCGTCCGTAGAATCGGGGTTGATCCATGGAAGCAGATGGCACAATGCAGTATCTGGACAAGGGCAAGTTCAGATACAGATCATCGAGTGGGAGGCTATGCAATGTGTGTCACCTTTTATGCATGGCGACGAGGTGCAGGTGTTAAAAGTGGGCGTATTCTAATGTGACTCATTAAAGTATAAATAAACCATCCATTTTGTGGATTCACTGCACATTGAATACACAGACTAAACATCGAATATACATTCTTGTGCTTGTATTTCTTTCTACACGCAGCGATGCCTGTTAAAAAGATTTCTAAGGATCTCAGCATGAGAATAAAGGAGATGTACACGAGGACAACCAATTGCGGATATTCAACGCTGGCTAAGTACTTCTGGCCTCGTTGTGCCGCAGCAACCGTGAGCTATCATGCCCATGGCAAGACCAAAAAAGTAAAGAGGACACCAACGGTAACTACCGCGTAAGTACTGTACCTATCTATTATTATCGCTGTATATTTATATAACTATTCTATACAGTATCTACCTATTTTTTATTGTTATCGCTGTATATTTATATAACTATTCTATACAGAATCTATTTTTATTGTTATCGCTGTATATTTATACAGTATAAATATTCTATTAAAGTAATATCTATATTTGGCCATACTGTAGGCCCGAGCATAAATGTACCTGTACTGGTGGCCTACTGTAACGTATTGTTGTTTTTCCTTTAAACTGTAGGGAGACAACTGTTCTGGTTGACAGAATAAGAGAAGAGAATGATGAGAAGAGTGCCTTAAGGATCAAAGACACTCTGCAGAAAAATCACAATCTAACCATATCAGAGACCATCATTAAGATGAGACGCAGAATTGGATGGAAATATGGACGTGTGAGGTTAGTACAGGAGGTGAAAAGTGTGGTTTAATAAACTGTACTGTACCTATAAAATTATTCCTTGTCATTACAGAGCGTACCCTATGATAAGGGACGTCAACAAGATAAAGAGAGTGGTCCAGGCACAGGCATGGATCGACACTGGCGAAACTTTTCAGGATTGCATCTTTACTGACGAGTAATGTATCTCTGGAGAGATTTGCCACCTTTGCATTCCACATAAAAGGACACGTATCTATGAAGCCGCGTCCAAAACACCCAGTGAAGATGCCTGTGTGGGGTGCCATCTCTAGGCGTGGACCAGGATGCATCGTCATCTTTGATGGTACAGTATAATAATGCACAAAGTCACATGCTGTAGCCTTAAGCACTGTACTGTACTACTGTAGTGTGCATTATTTTGAGCACTATTTTCTTGTTACAGGAATCATGAATAAAGTTTTTTTCCAAGAGCAAATAGTGCCTGAGATTGTGGAATACATCACGCGTGAATTCCCAGATAGTCACCGTTTCTACCAGGACAACGGTTGCTGCTGGCACAATGCGTCAACTGCGCATATTCTTGCCTGCGTTATCAACTGGGTGAAGACGCCAGCGGAGTAAGTACAGTAACCGTGTCTCATTTTTTCCCACTGTTTACTGTGAATCTCTTTAACTACTTCTCCTTTTTTCCCCCTCCAATGACAAATCGCCAGACTTCAATCCTATCGAAATGGTCTGGCGTCAGCTAAAGGACCATATCCGAAAAGTGGTGAAACCCTCAAAAAAGTTTGAGTTGGCGAATGGCACAATGAGTTTTTGGAACGATGTGCTCACCGTGGAATGCTGTAATAAATATATAGACCATATTGCGACTGTGTTGCCCATTGTGATAAAGCGTAATGGGCAAGCAACAGGAAGGTAGTATAGTACTGTACTGTAGTATGTTAAGTACAGGCACACCAAGTACAGCATGATACAGGTAAGTATGGCACAGATTGTTTTACAGTATACAGCATGCACTAATTTTTAATTTTGAGAGAGAGCTGGCTGCACTACCAATCTTGTTGCAAAGTATTTTACAGTACAATAGTTCCAGTATACAGTAGTTTGACAGTAGTCATACATTAGTCCAATATGGAGTAGTTTTATTGTACATAATGCAATTATATGCACTAATTTTTTCTTTCCTTTTCAGAGACAGCTGGCTGCACTACAAAAAGGACGGGTGGGGGGAGGGGGGTATCATGTGTAAATTGTGTGAACTGTGTGTATAGTGTATCTAGTCATGATTTACACAAACCCCCCCCTCTCTCTCAATGAACTACAGAATGCAATGTGGCCATGACGAAATAGAGTAAAAATTTGTATTACTGTTTTAATTATTATAAATGTGCATTATTCATGATTATTTGTATTTTTCATTCTTCCATGATTATGCACCGGCCCTCAAATTTCAACTGACAGAAGAACTACTGTACACTACTGTACGTGTACAAAGAAGATAAACACTGAAAATGATTATTTGTATTTTTTATTCCTGATAAAATAAAATAAATATTTCATTACATTCCCATTTTTTTCCTTTGAACTTTAAATTCACTGTGAATGTGTGGGGGGGATTCTTCAAGAAGGCTTACATTTTTATTCATTGGTTACATAATCAGATTAACATATTCAATTCGAGAAGGGTTTATCACAAGTGTGCATGCGTTACCGTAAACAAAGCCTCAAAGGGTTGGGGGGGTGTCATCATAATGGATTAGCATAAGGGATTAGCCAAGCATTTGAAAATGATTGTGAAGTTATACACGCATGCGCATTAATCATCAACTAGGTCCCTTCCCAAAGAGGATTACACGCAGGCGCAGAGATGTGACGCTCGGCTTTGGGCAATTAAAAGCACAAAGCCAAGTTTTTGAAAATGAATGGTTTTCGAGAGGTGTCGATAAGAAGTTGAAATCCTTGAGCCTTGTGTGTGTCTGCGGGGGGGAGGGGGGTAAAGCTGCATGAAGGATTAGCAGTACTGTACTTTAGTTCAAAGACATTTTTTCAACAGGTCATCATAATGTTTTGATCCCTAGACCCCCAAATCAATAAAAATTACATAAAGCATGTGAATGACCAGTGTAACATTAAAAATCTACAGTACCGATAGAATATCAGAACAAGAATTTTTATGCAGGTACACGTCTGGAAACGAAACAAAAAAAAAAAAGATTTTTCCCCCCCCAGACTTGAACTTCTACATGATTGTAAAGTTATACATGCATGCGCATTAATCATCAACTAGGTCCCTTCCCAAAGAGGATTACACACAGGCGCTGAAATGTGACACCAGGCTCTGTACGTTATACACGCAGGAATGTGATGACCGGTTCGGGATGATTGAAACCAGAAAGCCATCTGGCTGGAAGAGGTGTACTGAACTGTAGATAAGAAGTTGAAATAGTACTTTAGCCATGTGTGTGTGGGGGCGAGAGGGAGAGCGCTGAACGCGCCGAAATGTGATACTGTAACACGCCTATGTGTTTCAACAATGTTCAAATGAGACATACAGTACTGTACGGTACATGCATAATACTGTATAAAAAGAGTATGAAAACAAGTAAAAGTACTGATTACAAAATAATACAGTACTGTATAGAAATGTGATCATTTTATATTCGAAGACTTAACGCTATATTTTTGTAATACTGTATACTGTAAATCCTCCATTTTACAAATACTGCGCGCGCACACAGACATAATGCATTAGACTTATTAGACTTTTAAGACAACAGCTCGCGAACGCCCACCCGTGTTTTTAGACGGTATTGCAGTATAGCGGACAGCGTTAAAAATCCGAGCGCTAACATACCAGAAAGCGCTACGGAAAAACAGAAAATATACAGCATCTGGCCACGGTTAGCAGAGCGCCGCGGATCCGGCCGCATTAGGATAAAGGCGGCCGCAGCTGTATGGACAATGGAGACTTGCAAAAACCAAGTCAATTGAGTTTAACACACACACACTTTTTTTTTTTTGCTTGCCTGCATTCAGAAGATGCGATTGGAACTTGATGCGGCCCATCCATAGCTGATGGAGGGGGAGGAGGTGGTTGCTGAGGTCTATTTAAGGTAGCATGTCTAAGTGTCCCAGATGACGATCTGTAGTCATGTTCATGTACTTGGTTGCAGCCAATACGCTGTTGTGGATCTCCTGACCCGACATATGGAGGTGTCATGGGCTGCTGGTGAAGAGAGTGGTTTGGAGTTGCAGGAAAGGAATAATCTGTAACATCCGATACATGAGACCTTGTAGGGAGAGAAACAAAAGAGGTATACCTTATGGCTTTCCAACTACAAAGTGACATTTGACAGTTGCTTTCCTAAACGAAAAAATACCAGTGACAAAATTATTATTGGTAATTTAATGTACAAGAGTGTTAATAAGCAAGCTCTTAGAGAAACCATCACGTTAAAAGGCTTACATTCTAGATAGTTTGAATAGTAAGGTTATTTTAATAAGAACATTAAACAAATCATTACGATTTGAATGTTTTTTTTACTATCACATAGCCAATAGAGGTTTATCGATTCCTACAGTATGTGAGTAAAACCATCATTGTAATTAGTCAAATTCATGTTATAGTTGAAACAGTGTTTAAGTAGAGACATGCACATTTCTCACACCAGAGCCTGTCCTCTGCTCTCTAGTGTGAATGCTGTATTAAAAATATTAGTGTCAAACACATTATACACATGTGCAAAACTAAGATTAGACAAACAGCCAAACATAACATAAATCCACTTTTTTCTTATAAGTGAGAAAAAGTACGAAAAGGGTAAATCTTAGCAAAATCTATATAGTTCATCCATGAAGTTATGTGAATACATCCTGGGTTAAGCGATAGTCATGCAATCTCGACATGCTGGCAAAAAGTCTTCATGAACATAACAGCAACGACCCTGGGAACAGGACAGGCAGGCAGCAGTAGCAGCAAAAAGCCAGGGTTTTCAGTACAACAATAAAAATGACCAACCCTTTGGGCATTTTGTCTTCTTTCATGCTCCCTGCCTGTCGCAGTGAAGCTGGATCAATCTCAAATTCTATGCCAATGTTTTCTCCCACTCTTCTTTTCTTGATTTGAATGGGCTCTTAAATTTGTTTCTGTTAGATCTTGAGTTTCTCCCGCTGAAATAATATGTTAATGCACTGCACAGAAGCTGCAGATTTATACACGAAGCCAAGAATGCTCAAATTGGTTACTTCTATTGTTTTGGCATCACACTGACTTTTTTTAAAAGGTGAGCAACCTAAGAAGTGATATTAAAGATGATGATTTACAATTTTCTTAAAAAATAAAGAAGAAGAAGATATTTGGACCCGTGTAATGATCCCGCGCATCTTTAGATATTTAGCCAACCAATGCATATTCTCCTTAGAGATAATGACTTCACCAAATTTAAAAAAACACAAGGGTCGGCGTCATTTGTTTTGTGTCGTCCTCTCTCAGTGTATTAGTAAGATTTTCTTTGGTATTATGCCGCATTTTCAATAGCTATGACAATATATGCGAGTCTTAGGAAAAATAACAAAAAAGGTGTAATAAAAAAATAAATAAATAATTTCAGTTACATCTCTATTTCCTAGTTTGCATTTGATGCCATCGCAGCAATGCAAAGACAGGCTAGCAGCCATACAGCAAAACTTAACTCAAATTACAAAACATTGCAGAATAAAGGATAGGTTTTCTGAATTAAACTAAAGCTCCGAAATTACAAGCAACTGAAGTAAATTTCAGATGATCCACAAAACAAAGGCAGTTGCAATGTGCAATGTGATGGATAAAAATACAAAGATCACCAGGTCACTGGGACAAATTGAAGTTGCAAGATTTATCTATTTTTTTTTTAAATATAATTTTTATTGTTTTAATTCTTTATGAATCCATAAAAAAAAAAAAAAAATAGATGGAAGTTTAATATGAGCCCAAAAGGCCTTGATCAAACATACAGTTTACATCGATAAGTGTGCGGTGTAACTGCTCTTTTCTGTGCATCCCCAGAAACTGATTTCAGTTTCAGATAATTGTATTTAACAGGTTCTCAAACCAGTCACATTCCTGGCGCAGTCAGAGAACGCAATACATTATTCTGCCATGTCTTGTAATCTAGTTCCCACAGTAAACACCATAGAGCTTACACATTAAACTGCAATAATGCCGACCAGGGCACCACCACATTTAAATGAAAAACCCCTTATAGACCCTTGCCCTTTTTTGTGCATTTATGCCATCACAGGGGTAAATCAGCAATGCAAACGAGGAAGTACAAATCTGACTGAAATAAAAGGATACTCTGTAGTATTCTTAAAAAATGTAAACTGTCTAAATGTCAATTATTAAAATTTAACATATCAAACTTTTTAAATTCCCAATGGCCCAAAATACATGATCTATTCGAAAAGAACAGCATTAACCTCTAAATTGAAGTCTTATAGCTTCATGTATGCTTACTGTCAAAATTATTTAATTTAAGAACACCATTTATTTCCTGTTAACGTCTGATCATTTGTATCACATCAGCATCATTAAAACACCACTCTGAATATTTTAATACACTATACATAATACCAATAATGGGTATTATTGAAACTATTAATTTACTGAAGCCACTCTTTACTTACACATTAGGGATAAAATGAGAACGTAGGTATATAGTTAATAAGTTTTTATTGTATGGGTCTTTAGATAGATAAGGCAGTGGTTTTTAACCTTTGTAAATACTGCAAAATGCTTTCAAAAGATATTCTGAATACACAGCCTGACACCTGTATCTCTCTACTTATGTCTATGTTAGGACATAGACAGAGGATGAGACACGCACTCAATATCAATGGTAATAGAGGTGGGGTACTTAGCTGCCTGTGCGCTGGTCCTGGGGAGCTCCTGTAGTCCCAAATGTTCCAGTACAAAGAAGAAGAAGCAGGCACACGGTCTTACTCAAAAGGAGGTTTAATATGCCATAAAGTCCCACGTTTCGGCAGTCAAATACTGCCTTTCACCTTGAGAAAGGCAGTATTTGACTGCCGAAACGTGGGACTTTATGGCACATTACTGTAAACCTCCTTTTGAGTAAGACCGTGTGCCTGCTTCTTCTTCTTTATGTTAGGACATAGACATTTTAAATACAATTTAAGTACATTACAACGGGTGATGCAAGATCATTCCTCAATGGGTATCAACAGGCTACGTTTTCAAGATTAAATCAATGCAAAATTAACCATTAACTAAACCTAGAAGTACTAACAATTTTTTTTAGGGGGAATCCTAAATAAGGACCAGGTCCCTGGAACTTTACACGAGCACAGGCCTATTTACATGTACTGTATATTTGCCCCACAGTATAACTCATAGCATTCTCTTTTTCAAGGTGCAGCTGTACATTTCTGTTCTGTATACACTGGAGTTCAACTTCTATGAAACCATGAACATCCACTGAATCCTTCATTGCACATTGTAACTTTGCAGAACACTGCAGAAGTTGGTTAAACAAAAACAGGAAAATTGTGACGATATCTGTAGTATAAAATTCATGCTCAGAGATTGCAATTTGTAGAATTTATTCATGAACATGAATCTTTCCAACAAAAATACTCCATTAAAATAAAAATTGGTGGTGCAATATTGAGTTTAATCAACATCAACTTGCCAATGTGTGGTTTTCAAGGCAGCAAATGTGAATACAAAAATCCTGCTGAACAGATTTCACATGGCAGGCAGCTTTATTGTTCACAGACCTAGTATCAGGGGATAGTGATCCTTCAGAAGATGCTCCTTGGTATATATTTGGAGACAATCGGTTGTCAGGTCTAAGCTCTTTATCATATGCCATCATGTTCCATTCTTGTCGTCTGTTCCTGGCTTTTCTAACTTTTTTCACCTCCCGTGCAGTTCCATCTACACGCTTTTGCTCCTGACATGCAAAGAAGAGAGAGAAACAAAGCAATAAACATGGAGAGAAAAACAAAAGATAAAATGCTTTAAGCGAAAAAGAAAGAGGAGATTAACAGGAAAGGGTGACAATTATGGAAAGCACAGATACCATTCAGCACAAAGAGTGAAAATGATATAGTTGTTTTTGGCAATGTCCATTTCACAATCTATGGTATTTGCCACTAAATTTATAAATGTGGGTCAAAAATCTTCTGAGTACTGCCGTGGCAAGCACTATTGTGTGTAATATGTGCATATACTTTGTGTGAATAGATAGTTTACAGAAATTCCACATGCAAGAAAACCAGAACAGATTTTACATCTGTGTTTTCCCCTCCCAAAAACATGTAGCATCTATGGATTTTACAATAAAAGTATTTATTCAAAATAAAGTGCAATTTTCCCCCCTAAAAACATCCAATTATTGTATGTGTATGTATGCATGCTATTTTTTTTTTAATATGGTATAAGTGTGTACGGTATGTTTTTATATGCCTACCTAAAAAGTGAATAAAACCAGGAAGCCGAAAAACTGGCCCCCTGTACAGCATCAGTCGTCTCAGCTGTTTAACTACAGAATGTACGCGTATATGCATAACATGTCTGCGTGTATATACCCTATTTCCTAGATTCTAAGACGCACCCTTGATTTAATAAAAAAAATAGGGGGGGGGGGGGAAACAAAAACTATATTAAATGTGCAGAATTTTTTTCTGGGAGAGAGAGGAGTGAGAAGAGAAAAGAGGGAAGAGAAAAGGAGAAAAGAAGGGGGAGAGAGGGATAGGAGGGAAGAAGGGGGAGAGAGGGATAGGAGGGAAGAAGGGGGAGAGAGGGATAGGAGGGAAGAAGGGGGAGAGAGGGATAGGAGGGAAGGGGGGATAGAGGGATAGGAGGGAAGGGGGGAGAGAGGGATAGGAGGGAAGGGGGGAGAGAGGGATAGGAGGGAAGGGGGAGAGAGGGATAGGAGGGAAGGGGGGAAGGGGGGGAAGAGAGAGAATGGAAGGACAGACAGGCACACAGACACACTCACACAGATACACACACACACACACACACACACAGAGAGATAAACACACACACACACACACACACACACACACACACTTGACAGGGGGGCAATGTGAAGACAGACCCGGGCCGTCCGGCATCTCAACTCTTTGCACCTTATGGAGGAGGAGGGAGGGGGCGCTGTGATCTCTCTGCACGGAGGGAGGAGGGGGGCGTGATCGCAGCTATGCTGTAGACCCCGGACGGCATCTCCAGCATCTCTCTCTGCACGAGGGGGGAGGAGGGGGGGCCGTGATCGCAGACATGTTTGCTGCACACAGAAATCCGGCCGCATCTCCAGCAGCGCCCCCTGGCTGTTTTTTATTGTTGTTGGTTTTTTCAAGTACATCGATTGTAAGACGCAGTCCTATTTCAGCAACGTGAAAAAGGGAAAGAACCTGCGTCTTACAATCAGGAAATACGGTAGATCTAGATCATCTTAAACCCTGGATAATCTACTGCTGGATGCAACAACCCCCCCAATGATCTTCCAGGTACTGCAGTTGTAAGCCTCTCTACTCCATGTTGCTCCATTCAATTTTCATTCCCTAATCTTACTTTTGTTCATCCTCTTGGTATTTTGATATCCGGTGAAAACCAGGCCCATTTATGAATTACGATCCAGTATAAATTGTGTCAAATGTGAAGCATCATCTTTGTCCAACGATGGTCATTTCTTCTTGCGATATGTCCGGCCCACTAACATTTTAATTTCTTCATCCCAGTGATGTCACAGACTTGTGTTCTTTTTCCTGTATCTGAGTCAGGGGCCGCCTAGAGGGGGGGACAAAGGGCACTGGCGTCCCGGGGGCCCGTGAGTCAGGGGGGCCCGGCTGTCCGGGCCCCTTGCGTGGCCGGGCGCCAGTTAATTAAATTAAAAAAAAACGCTTTGCCTGGTCTCCCTATTGGCAGCGCCGGATGTCAGCAGCTGGGCTAAGCTTCCGGCGCGCCAGCATGAGAGGGAGGCCCGGCGCATGCGGAAGCAGCATGGTGGGGCTGGTGCCTGCAGCAACTGCTGTGACCAGCTGCCGGGCCCCCGCAGCATCGGAACCCCCTCCCCCTCCGCACCTGGCAACCCTCCCCCTCCGCACATGGCAACCCCCGCAGTAGTCGCCTCCTTCCACCCCCCCCCCCCCCCACAAAGCAGGAGCATGCAGGGATTGGGGGTCAGTGTGTCCCCGAGCAAAATACACGCAGAAGGGGCAGCAGAGAGACAGGGGGTGAGGTTCTTCCTGCGGCCGGCCCTGCTTGGGGGTAAGTACCCGCATGATCACAGTGCACTGCAGCCCATTCATCCCTTTGCACAGGGTGACTCGGAGCTGACAGTTGATGTGGAGCAGGGCTGGGTACTTTCAGGTGACAAGTGATGATACTTTGCGTGTTTAGTTTCCTGCCACTCGGGTTTAGTGCATTGGGATCTGGGGAGGGGCTCTGTTCATTAATCATTAGACATACTAGCAATCCATTGAGGGGTTAATGTTGATATACTTACTATTTGTTTTAACATTTTTTGTAAATGTCAAACTGTTACCTTTATTATATCCAACAAATGATAAAATAAAATATAATATTAAATAAGACAAACAGAAAGACCCCTCAGTGCATTTACATCTTTGTAAGTATGAGCAATGTATGCCTGCTCCTTCTAGCACTAACAAAGGGTTAATGGCAGTGAATTAACCCATTATCCTCCCCCCCACCCCCCCCCCCCCCCCCCACATGGCAACCCCCGCAGTATCGCCTCCTTCCACCCCCCCCCCCCCCCACAAAGCAGGAGCATGCAGGGATTGGGGGTCAGTGTGTCCCGAGCAAAATACACGCAGAAGGGGCAGCAGAGACAGGGGGTGAGGTTCTTCTGCGGCCGCCCTGCTTGGGGGTAAGTACCCGCATGATCACAGTGCACTGCAGCCCATTCTCCCTTTGCACAGGGTGACTCGGAGCTGACAGTTGATGTGGAGCAGGGCTGGGTACTTTCAGGTGACAAGTGATGATACTTTGCGTGTTTAGTTTCCTGCCACTCGGGTTTAGTGCATTGGATCTGGGGAGGGGCTCTGTTCATTAATCATTAGACATACTAGCAATCCATTGAGGGTTAATGTTGATATACTTACTATTTGTTTTAACATTTTTTGTAAATGTCAAACTGTTACCTTTATTATATCCAACAAATGATAAAATAAAATATAATATTAAATAAGAACAACAGAAAGACCCCTCAGTGCATTTACATCTTTGTAAGTATGAGCAATGTATGCCTGCTCCTTCTAGCACTAACAAAGGGTTAATGGCAGTGAATTAACCCATTATCCTCCCCCCCCACCCCCCCCCCCCCCCCCACAGCGCTACAAACAGTTTTGGGACTAGCACACACGGCCCTCCACAGCCTCATCCAGCCGGCTCCTCACTTCCCCCCCCCCCCCCCCCCCCCCCCACCGGCATCCACTGGACCCGGCTTGATCATCCACAAGGTAAGTCTTATTTTTTAAATATGTATTGGGGGAATTGTTATATGTATTGGGGGAATTGTTATATGTATTGAGGGGCTTGGGGGTATTTGTATATGTATTGGGGGCTTGGGGGTTTTAGTATATGTATTGGGGGCTTGGGGGTATTTGTATATGTATTGGGGGCTTGGGGTTATTTGTATATGTATTGGGAGGCTTGGGGGAATTTGCATATGTATTGGGAGGCTTGGGGGAATTTGCATATGTATTGGGGGGCGTGGGGTGTGTGGTGTGTGTGTGTGTAATATTCTTACCCCAATGCAAAAAACTTCCCACCCCCAAATACATTAAAAAAAATCTCTCCCCCCAAATGCATACAATAAACCCACCTACCCAATACATATATATAAAAAAATAATACATAACCCCCCCATACATATATATCTAACCGGGAATGTGTGTGAGAGATAGAGATTGATTGATTGATATATATATGCAAATACAACTGTATGCGGAAGAAACGCGTAGGGTTACGTGGCAATTGAAACTACGGTGGCTGACTAGTTCCTGACACCAGCGTGAAGACGTGTACTGAGAGATTTCCGGG
The DNA here is from genome assembly GCF_040206685.1 of Ascaphus truei. Taxonomy (NCBI): domain Eukaryota; kingdom Metazoa; phylum Chordata; class Amphibia; order Anura; family Ascaphidae; genus Ascaphus; species Ascaphus truei. Next base: position 372,847,756 of record NC_134485.1, read on the forward strand.
TCCCGGTGTTCCACAGGAGAGGTGATTGGCGGCCGCACACTGCAAACAAACCGCTCGTTCAATAAAGAACTTTTCTCCTGGAGATAGCGGCTTTTGCAGACATGAGATTGGGAACCATTGTGGTAACCTACACACCGTGGAGTCTTCAGTTGGTGCATGGGCTGGTCCCATAACATGCCTTATTTTATCGGACAAATTGTAAGTGTGCATTTGTCTTGTCCATGACTTATTAAATTTGTTCATCTGATTTTAACACAAGGATCGGGCGATTCTCTTTTTTCCCAATATATATATATATATATATATATATATATAATATATATATATATATATATATATATATATATATATATATATATACATACATACATTACATACACACACACACACACACACACACACACACACACACACACACACACACACACACACACACACACACACACACACACACACACACACACACACACACACACAACACACACACACACAAATACACTCATCTGCATGTCTTAGGCAGGTCTGCAACCCCGCCTTTCCCCATCATCACCCAGCATACAGCACTTCCACTGCAGCAAGGGATTCTGGGAAATGACATGCAAATGAGCACACAGACCCATCAAGGTCGAAACAGCTGTCTGTGGGTGTTTTTCTGGGTATGCACCTTAACCCTGGCTGTGCTCAAAGCTGTGACCATGCAGCAAGCTTAAGCCTATAGGGAACCATGTTAAAAATGGTTTTTGAGGCAAAAAGTGACAGTGTGCTCATTTGCATGTCATTTCCCAGAATCCCTTGCTGCAGTGGAAGTGCTGTATATATAGCGGAAATTTTGTTGGCTGACTAACGTCTATACAAGGGCCGCGCGCACAGCAGGGAGAGGGGAGCCGACAGACAGCGGCGAAGATGAGGAAAATCATCTTTTCGCACCACTGCCCTGCGCTCAAATGTTTGTGCGCGCGGCGTGCGTGCGTATGCGTGTCAATGATTGCAGAACTAAAAAAAAAAAAACATTAAACTTTTTTTTCTTTAAAAAAAAAAAAATTCTTATTTAGGGACTTCCGGTCGCTCACACATACACATTACCTGCAGCTCCCGGCTTCTATAGACAGGAAAAGCATGCGGCACGTGCATTCTCATAGGCACGCGCGGCCGCACGCTGTATATAACAGCCCATAGATATATATGTATGGGGGGGTTATGTATTGTTTTTTTTATATGTATTGGGTAGGTGGGTTTATTGTATGCATTTGGGGGGGGGCGAGGGGAGGGGTGGGTTTAAAGTAATTGGGGGTAGGAATTTTTTTTTGGTATATACAGTATCTTGTGGGGGGAATTATGCGGGTGGGGAGGGTAATGAGTGAGCGTGGGGTAATTGACGGAGGAAGAGGAGAGAGGGGGTGAGTGAGGAAAAGAGGGGAGTAAGAGTGAAAGGCAGGAGAGAGAAATACATGCGAGGCGGGAGGGTGAGGTGAGACGGAAGGGAGAGAAATACATGGGAAGGGGGGGGGGGAGAAAGGGGGCTTGTGAGGTGTGAAATGGGGGGCGGCGGGGGCAATACCGCCGACACAGGGGGGAGGGGGGGGCCTGCTTAAAATGTTTGTCCCGGGTCCCACGTTTTCTGTTGGCGGCCCTGATCTGAGTAATACCCACTATACATTTCTGCATACTGTGCGTTATCTGAAGCCTCTAAATTATCGCTTTTAGGGTCATGTGTGTGTGTGTGAACGTGCGTGCGTGAGTGAGTGTGAGTGAATGTGTGTATGTGTGAGAGTGTAAATGTGTGCAAGTATGTGAATGTAATTATGTGAATGTAATTATGTGAATGTAAGTATGTAAGTATGTAAGTATGTATGTATGTAGGGTTGCCAGGTGGCTTGTCCAAAAAAATACTGGACACAATGATAAAAGATGCAACCCCACCCCCCAAAAAAATATAAAAACATCACCCCATGCATCCCCCCGAATACATATAAAACACACCCCCACGCTCCCCGAATACATATAAAAAGTGCCCCCACTACATCTAAAATATACCCCCACCACCCATATACATATAATAATACCCACCACTACCCCAATACATATAATATATACCCCCACCACCCCAATACATATAAAATATACCCCCACCTCCTCAATACATATAAATATACCCCCACCTCCTCAATACATATAAAATATACCCCCACCTCCCCCAATACATATAAAATATACCCCCACCTCCCCAATACATATAAAATATACCCCCCACCTCCCCCAATACATATAAATATACCCCCACCTCCCCAATACAATGTAAATATACCCCCCTCCTCCTCAATACATACAATATACCCCCTCCTCCCCAATAATAAAATATACCCCCACCTCCCCAATACATATAAATATATCCCCACCTCCCCAATACATGTAAATATACCCCCACCTCCCCAATACATATAAAATATACCCCCCACCTACCCAATACATATAAAATATACCCCCACCTCCCCAATACATATAAATATACCCCCCACCTCCCCAATACATGTAAATATACCCCCTCCTCCCCAATACATACAATATACCCCCTCCTCCCCAATACATGTAAATATACCCCCACCTCCCCAATACATACAATATACCCCCCTCCTCCCCAATACATACAATATACCCCCCACCTCCCCAATACATGTAAATATACCCCCTCCTCCCCAATACATACAATATACCCCCCACCTCCCCAATACATGTAAATATACCCCCTCCTCCCCAATACATACAATATACCCCCCACCTCCCCAATACATGTAAATATACCCCCTCCTCCCCAATACATACAATATACCCCCCACCTCCCCAATACATATAATATATACCCCCCCACCACCCCAATACATATAAAATATACCCCCACCTCCTCAATACATATAAAATATACCCCCACCTCCCCAATACATATAAAATATACCCCCACCTCCCCCAATACATATAAAATATACCCCCACCTACCCAATACATATAAAATATACCCCCACCTCCCCAATACATATAAATATACCCCCCACCTCCCCAATACATGTAAATATACCCCCTCCTCCCCAATACATACAATATACCCCCTCCTCCCCAATACATACAATATACCCCCCACCTCCCCAATACATGTAAATATACCCCCTCCTCCCCAATACATACAATATACCCCCCACCTCCCCAATACATATAATATATACCCCCACCACCCCAATACATATAAAATATACCCCCACCTCCTCAATACATATAAAATATACCCCCACCTCCCCCAATACATATAAAATATACCCCCACCTCCCCAATACATATAAAATATACCCCCCACCTCCCCCAATACATACAATATACCCCCCCCACCTCCCAATACATGTAAATATACCCCCTCCTCCCCAATACATACAATATACCCCCTCCTCCCCAATACATACAATATACCCCCCACCTCCCCAATACATGTAAATATACCCCCTCCTCCCCAATACATACAATATACCCCGCACCTCCCCAATACATACAATAACCCCCCCCCCCCCCCCTCTCCCCAATACATACAATATACCCTCCACATTGTACCTTTCATTATTTCCTGCAGCTGCAGGACACAGACAGCACCGGAACATGTCTCTGGGCCGCCGAGGTTTGGGCTCCGCCCCCGCTGTCCTCTGGTTGGCTGTCCTCTCCTCCAATCAGGGACATCACACCAGTCCTGCTTGCTCTGCCCGGCCACCGTCCCGACCCGCCCTCCCTCCCTCCCTCTCGGCACCAGCCCCCGCGTTTGCCGCTGCCGCCCTCGCGCTGCCGCTGCCGCCGTAATAATGGTAATACCGGACATATGGGTGTCCGGTATTATCTCCAATGTTATACCGGACAGGCATCGGAATTACCGGCCTGTCCGGGTGAAAAACGGACACCTGGCAACCCGTGTATGTATACTGTACATACACACAAAAATATCATGAGGTCATTAATGGCTGTTACAAGTGTCTACTCTGTCAATATTGTTGTGTAATAAAACGTTGTGCCTTTCAATTTCCAACGTCCAGGCACCACGCTACCATCATCAGGGATACATTACAAATTAATTCCTTCCAATATAATTTAGCTCAAATATACAGTACAAGCGTGCCATTAGTTATTTGTTGCATTTCTGTAGAGCCAATACTTTCCACTGTCATAAATAAAAATGATAAATAAAAAAAAAATTAAAAATGGATCTATATCTTTCTTTAGTGAAAAAGAACCCAGTACATATTTCATGCAGCCTTATGGCAGTACCTTTTTTTTCTTACGTTTTTTTTTTTTTTTTTTAACATTTACAGGCACCACTTACCGGTTTAGGCAAGGCCCATTTATGAATTAGGATCCAGTATAAATTGTATCAAATGTCAAGTGTCACTGGCCCCATTTCGAAAATATATTTTTTTTTTTAAAAAGGGGGGTGTATGTACAGTAACAAACATCTATATAGACCAATTTCTCTCTTCTCCAGACAAAGAATGCTCCCTAAACAACACTGGCAAGCTTGTAAAAGCTGTATTGGGTCTGTATTCTACAGAACACCTTACTGGAAAAGCATGTACAGTATTGTGTTCCTAAAACAAGGAAGGGAAATAAACTGAAAGAATCAATTCCATAAACCCGAACTTTTCTACCTGCAACAGGGGTTATGGTTGGGAAACAATGATTAAGCAGAGAGTATATGTAGGGTTACAGTGGAGAGAAGTGTATGTGGATGAAGAACATAGAGAGCGTGCATAATGAAAGCAAATTCTTCAGCTATACTGTGGAACCAATTCACATAGTATTAAATAATACAATACCATTAAGAATGTACTTATTAAAAATATATTCTTTGTATACATGCATTACCTTCTGTCTTCTTTTCTCTTTCCTCTTATCTTCTGTATCCTGCAGCATTTTCTCTTTCCATAGGTTAAAAAAGTAGGAAGGATCTGTATAAAACTTTAAGCCATCCTTTTTGTCATCTCTGCAAACAGAACATACACAAAATGACCTCTGTTGAAATATCAGTCCTTGCTGTGAAGTTACTT
>NC_134485.1:372853024-372860524 GCF_040206685.1 Ascaphus truei
TAAAGGCATACTTCCTTCCAAAATAAATGTAACCATCCATGGCCACCACCTTGTAGAATGTAAAATAATTTTTCACAAACCATACTCTTTGGTGTTCATAAAAAGTCTTTAAAACAGCAATACGGTTTTCATTTTTAAAAGTTTTTTTTAATTACAGGATTGAAGCAGGTGGTATACGGAACTGAACTGTGTTAATTTCTGCTCCGGAGACCCCCTGCTTCCAGAGATACTTACCTCCCGTAGCAGTTAAAATGTCCCGATCACGCTTGCCAATATGAAGCCACATGGAAAATAGCTGAAGCGCTCAAATGCAGGTATATCTCAAAATGATAATAAGCCAGACCACTGTACCAGGGGTACTAACAATTGATATAGTACCTATTGTGTCATATAATGGGTACTATCCTCCTGAAGACAGGTGGTGTGTGGTGCAACCCACTCACCATATGTCTCATTGGCAGGTTCCCCTGAAAAATATGCAAATACTCACATCCTGGTAGGGCAGGCAGGCAGGCTGTGCAGCTACTCAATGCCATACAAGGGAAAAGGGAGACCAAAAAGCGCACCAGCACAAACGGAGCAGGAAGAAAACCAGAACAAAAAAATGATTAAAAGGGCACTTTAATGTGGCAAAAGACCCATCCAATGCATTTCGAACGTCGCAGCGTTCTTTTTCAAGGAATCTTTTCAAGGGTCTTTTGCCACATTAAAGTGCCCTTTTAATCATTTTTTTGTTCTGGTTTTCTTCCTGCTCCGTTTGTGCTGGTGCGCTTTTTGGTCTCCCTTTTTCCCAATATGAAGCCACACCAGATAACGACACAGTTTCCTATTGGGTTCCACATACACGGGACATTTTCAACGCCGCCATTATGTTAGGTACACAGTTTCTCTGACTGCAGAGATACCGGCACCCCCACGGAGGCAAGCAGGGGTTCCCTGGAGCTGAAATTAATACAGTTCAACTCCGCAGACCTACTGCTTCAATCTGTAATGCAAAAAAAAAATGTAAAATGTGGACACCCAATTGCTGCTTTAAAGCAGCATTACATGTACATGTATTTCTATGAATTTTTTTACATAGTATTGAAGCAGGGGGGTCTCCGGAGCAGAACCGCGCTAATTTCAGCTCCGGGGACCCCCTTCTTCCTGAGATACTTAGCTCCGTAGGTGCTACTGGTATCACGGCTCAGTTTAAATGTGCCACGGGCCAATAGGAAGCCACAAGGGATGAATTCACAGCTTCCTTTTTGGCCAGCAGGACATTCAAGTCACCATTATGTTAGTCCCCAACTAGCCCAGCCGGAGCTGCTACCGGCGCCCCCTTCTGGAGATAAGCATCTCAGGAAGCAGGGATTTTCTTGGGGAGCCTGAAATTAACGCGGTTCAGCTCCAATTTAAAAATACATTTTTAAAAAGTGCCCCTTGGAGTCCTGGTTCAATAAAATGAGGTCCTGGATTTTGTTTGACCTATTAACTGCTCTGTGGTCCTAGCCTCTTGTCCATTTGCCCACTAATTGATTCTGCGTCCCCCATGTAATGTCTGTTCTTCATCTCTACTCTGCATGTCTGTCCTCTGTCCACCGCTCTGTCCCCTCTAATTTTTGTCAGGGTATGATTACGGGGTAGGTGCCAGTATGAAGCAACGGAGGAAGGATGACATGGTATGTCAGTATGTGACTGAACACTCGCGAAACACTTGTGTTATGTTTTCCAGCAAATACAATAAAGGATGTAAACATTCGAATTGTAACAGTGCTGATAAAATGTAAAATTGTACTGCACAGGCTTATTTTGGGGGTTTTTTAACGGCAGAGTCCATGGCAGGAGAGAGTTCTGTGGTGAATGCAGTATCAATTTTTATTTGAAGCATCGAGATATAAAAAAAACAGTTTAGGAGAGCGCCCATTTCTTCTTTTTTAAATTGTATTACAATACTTTTTTTTCTTTCAAATAGAAACAGATATTGACGGCAGATACCAGAAGAACCAGCTAGACTGCCCAGGACCTAATTAACTACTTGGCTTTCTTTCATATTTCGGTAAACATGGTCTTTCGCTCAAGCAATTTTTTATTTCCTTACTCTACCCCTATTGGAAGGCTAATATCCAGACGAGGAGGACCACGATGACATTGTGGGAGCAGCGGCAGACATCCGGGTGGTGGTGGCGGCAGCAGAGGACGTCATTATTGAGCGGGCGGGAGCAGCGGAACACATCCCATCACGAGCCGGGAAACATGACTGTAGCAAGAGCGTTACTATTGGACAGCCAGCTCCTCCCCGGCAGTCCAAAAATAACGCTCCTGGTGTGGTCACATGTTCCCTGGCTCCCACTGGTGGTCAGCTGTGATAGAATGTGTTCCGCTACTCCCACCGGCTCAACAATGATGTCCCCTGCTGCCACCGCCACCAAGATGTCTGCCACTGCTCCCACGATGTCGCCATGGTCATCCTCACACTCTGCAGCGGTCCTCCTCACCCTCCGTCGCCAACTGCAGGTAAACCAAAGCTACTCGGCCGGGGTATCTGGCCTGCAAATTTCTCCTGATACCTGGTAACCGGCAATCCTCAGGTACACCACTACTCACAAGTGATCTTTGAATTTTCTGTATGTTATACGGTGGAGCTTGTCACTTTTTTAGCCACCATAACTTATTTAATGTGTGGTTGAAACCTATCCCAGCTGCAAATTGCAAGGCCATTGTAACCAGCCTCCCACTGTTGAGGCCCAAAATGTCTCAAAAGCTGTCTATGAGTAGGTTTACTGGCTATGCACTTCTTTAACCCAGGCTGAAAATCTGGGTAATGCGTCAGGCATAAACTTATAGGGGTCCATGTTAAAATGGATTTGAAGCAGAATCCCTTACTGCAGTTGAAGCATTGTATGCTAGGAATAATGGTGAAAAGCAGGGTTGCCGATATTGTTATATTTTGTACTTTAAAATAATAATTTGGATGTATGGTTATTACAGATAATTAGACAGAGGCGTAAGAAACTACATATTTTCCAGGCTTAAAAAATAAAATAAAAAAAATACATAGAAAATTTTACTAACCAACCCCAAGTGCTCTCCAGGCAAAATTCCATAATCTAAGCCAAAAAGTATTTGAAATTAATAAAAATGACACCTGAAAATACAATCACACTCTTTATTACTATTGCTGCCTCTCTCCAGCTGTGGCTGCACCTCCCTACCTCTCACAGCACCACTGCAGGTTGCTGCTGCTGGGAGAAAGCAGACTAGAGACATGCGCATGTGGGCTCCCAGAAACACTGGCCAGTAAAATGCGCTTGCTGCCAGGCAGACAAATGTATACATGAAGCAAAAAGGGAAAACAATACATACACGATTTACTAAATACAACATGCAATGCTTTCAGTGTGCTGAAGCTATCCAACTCAGATTTAACCTGGATTCTGTTACTATCATACAATAGAATAGAGTACTATAATTCCTTTTTCCTAAACGAAAACTATTAGCATATTGGTGCAACAATAGCGCTACCAAATTCCACTTAAAGCAGCAAATTGCACTCAAATAATTTTTTTTCAATTTAGGGGGGGGGGGGGGGGAAGGGATCCTGAATCTTTTTCACCTTAAAAAAAAAAAACTTAACCATAAATTTAACTTTGAACTTAATTGTAAAGCACCCTTCTCCAAAGTCCACCATCCTGTTTGCCAGTAAAACAGACCCTGGGTTTCCAACAGAAAGCTGCAACACCATTGCAGATTATTACCAAGGCTGACCTCGCAGCCACATTGTCTTCTGGGACATGCATTCTTGGTCAGAAGTTTTGGGGGTTAATTTAGCAGCAACTGGATCATTAGAAACAGAATTGGCGTGCTTAATTTCCGCAGGACCCTCCGGGAGATACTAAAGTAATCAGAAATACACTCTTCCCCCAAAAAATAAATAAAAGAACAGCGTGGATTGAGGCTTTAGAGCCTCTTATAGTCTCTTTATTCGTGTGTGGGAGGAAAATTAGCCGTTTAGACATACTATTTCTAAAATGTAGTATGGTCAAGTTTTCATTTTTTCCCCCATAATAATTTAATTTAATTATTGAGATAAAGCTAGTAACAATAAGCGGTCTGCCAATTACAGTTGGATATACCAACCACACACACACTGATTCTTGTAGATGCCAACAGGGAACTCCAGCCAACAAGAGGCAGCGATTGTTGGGTAATTAATTGCAGCAGTTTCTACATTACTTCTAGTACAGTGATTTCATGCAGTTACAGTACCACCCTCTTCCACTGTTGAATCCAGCTGGGTGACTTTGACAGCAAGGCGATCAATTCTGTCTTGAAGAGAATTTGCTCTGATGTAGAAATGATTCGCCTCATTAAACAACTCACCAAATATGTCTTCTGCATGTTTGCCTGCCAAGTAAAAAAAAAAAAAAAAAAAGCCCAAAACAAAAACACATTGAATGCCAAGTTATTTTACATCAACCAATTCAGTGTTAAAACTCTCCCATCTAAAAGCCCTTTCCTTCACCAAGTTGTTTCTTCCCAACGCTACATCAAAAGGATCTTAGTTAAGCCTTACTCGAATCCTGTTTCCTTCGCTGCTGTGGATTTGTACGTTTTGATGTCAATACTAAATAGGAAGAGCTTTGAAAATTATTAAGCAAATCAATGCTTTCATAAATCTGCTCGGTCCATCTCTCTGAATGTATACAATTGTGTAAATGTTAGAAATATGCAAAAAGCCACATGTATTGGCAGATTTGGAGAAATAAAAACTTAATAGAAGAGAAAATATTCTGTAGATGGGCAATACACCAAGGTTTTTCCTGAATTATCGTTGTATGCAGTTGTGTTTGAATGAATTATTAAGACAAGTGATCGAGCTGAGCTTGTATTTTAATGTGTCTTTCAATAAGAAGCCTAGAAAGTGGTAAAGGGATAAAAAGTAAAAGACTTTTTGGCAATTACAATAGTTGTGACCCTTCCCCAATTATTATTTATTTGCCAGTACAGAGTTTGTTGATGCAACGCACAGCAAAAAAGGGGGGTGACAGCAGGTCTGGCAAAATCTTCTTTATTGTAGAAACATTAAAATGTGGAAGGCTGCAACCTTCTACGCGTTTCGTGCAGTGAAAATTGCACTTTATCAAGAAGTCAGTTAAACATGGTATACTACACACTATATATAGGGACAGTCTGCCGTTTGGCGCCAAAAAATGCTAATTGGAATTTGCATAATGATTTAATAACAAAATGCTGTGCCAGCGCCATACCAGAAGCGACTATTTACCTGTTTAGCCACTGAGACATCCGCCTCCCAAGCACTCCTGCTCTGTGGAACGCAATGCAGGGCAATGGAGGGCTAAATCTCGCGAGATGCGTTCCCAGGTTAGTCACGACTGTTCTGCGCATGCGCAGTTTGTGCTCAATGATAAAAGGGACCCCGATCCCATTAAGGGGAACAGCTACAGTCCTGTACATACGCGCATGCGCATGAGTGGCTCTGCGAGACTAAATACACCAAAAACGGCAAATAATCAGTGTACACGACCACCATAAGGGAAACAACGATGGTGATGCCCCATAAACCTATGGAGACACCCATAAATGTACCACACTGACGGGGGAAGTGACACACCAACCATATACCACATAGAGATTTCTAAATAGATGACACTTGTTAGGCAGACTGTGCCCCATATATACAAAACATATAATAAATGTCAAATTAAAACAAAAAAATTTTAATCAAAAAAATATTACAAAAATTTATATATATATATATATATATATATATATATATATATATATATATATATATATATATATATATATATATATATCTTAATTCTAACTTATACCTATATTAAAACCATTTATACAACCCTCCAGAAGAACAGAGGAAAAGTTATTCAATTGTTTCATATATACTTGTTACTCAAATCAGAAAAATCAGAAAAATCGGAGAAACCACTCATAAGCATCAGAAGCAGTTCTCCTTTTTTAGCAATTGTCATGAATCAATAAAGCTGTTTCTATCGAGAAATGTGTTGCACCCACTTATTGATATAAGAATTTACATGAAATCGTAGGTACAGAGTTGCTAGTTTTGTGTGTGAGGTAAGTTCACTTCATGTATACTATTTGTTTATACTTCTATAATCAGAACAAGATCTAAATTGTAATTTATGGAACATTAGAGCTATTTTGTATAGTCCCTCGTGACATAATTCTAGAGCTGGACAACTTTATTTAACTTGCGTTCTAAATTAAGGTAGAGACTAAATTGTCTATCTTTTAATGTTTTCATTTCAAAAAATGATTAATGCTCCATTCAATGTTTATTCCATCAGGAAAACGGGTTTTTAACGTGAAGATCCAGTAGGACTCTCTGCAATCTAGTCTTTTTACCAAATCTCCTCCCCTCATTTTAGGTAAAATTCGTCTCCATTCCCATGAATGAGAAGTTCTCAGCACCACCCTTCTCACATTCAGAAAAGTGTTTGGAAACCGGGGTTGTGCCAGGTCTCCTCTTTTTATTAATCTAAAGTGTTCTTGCATTCTAATTTTAAGGGACCTTGTTGTCCTTCCGACATATCTTTTCCACAGCCACAATTAATCACATAGACCACGAAAGATGTGTTACAATTAATGATATAAAAGCACAAATAATTGAGAATGACAAAATAGCAACATAGACAGAAAAACGGTATTCAAATATTTCACTCACTGTAAAACACAGTTATGTAGTATCAACTTTTTTTAAAAATCATTAAAGTATTTAATATATATATACTATATATATATACTGTGTATATATATATACATATATATACTGTGTGTATATATATATTATATATATATATATATATATATATATTATATATTTATATATTTATATATATATATATATATATATATATTTATATATATAGTTATATTTTTTACATTTCATCTATGGAAGGAAAAAAGTAGGTAAAAGTATATATGATGAGCGAACGTCTTCAAAAAAATCTTTGCAAGTATTTTTGCACATTTTTCAGCTAATTTGTGGCCAATTTTGACATTTTTTACACCTATTAAACCCATTAATTTCACCAAGTTGGCAGATTTCGCCAGTATTTTGCAAAAAAATAGCAAAACATGGCAATATTATATATGCAGTAGGGCCCAAGGCACATTTACTTTAAATGATTGCATAAATTGGCAAGCTCTGGCAAAATTTCACCAAACATATTTGCGGGGGAAAAAATGGCAGATGTCCCCTGGTTTGCAAACTTTGGCAAAAATGTTGCACGTCTTAAATACAAAGCTATGAATGCATATGTAAAAGCTCAAAAGTGTCAACTCCTCGGTTAGGGTGACCAGATGTCCCGGTTTACCCGGACAGTCACGGTTTTTAAATGAGCTGTCTCGGTGCCCCAAAAATTGTGAAAATGTCCCCGGTTTTTTCTGGCCAGTCCCGGTTCTCAGCCGGTGTCCTCCAGTTTGGGCGGTGGAGGAGAGCGGATGCCGCTGCGGGAG